>NW_009702010.1:1219-21642 GCF_000703405.1 Apaloderma vittatum
GTCCTTATGAGAGCAGGCAGGAGATTGTAAGTTGCAGTCCAGGAAGTTTCTTGAGAATTTCAGGTAAACTGGAGATCATAACTGAAGACAAAAATAGTACATTTGTGTAGCATCATGGGTTGAGTTATCACAGTTCCTCTAAGGAAAGTTGTGCTTTTTCAACCTGCCAGTGTTCTTTGGAAAAAAAGTAGGTAAAGTACTTAAAGGTTACCTGTCAGACATAATGTTCTAGGATTTTCACAAAGCCTTCAAGATTCTTCATGGTAGGCTGCAAAGGAAATGAATAGCATCAAAGGAAGGAACATAACTTAGGTATGATTTAAAAACTGATTATTCTGAAAACAGTCATAGACGTTGTCTGAAACAGAACAGTTCTGAAACAGCAACAGGACTAGAGTTAATGGCCACTACAGATTCTGATGAAGAAGGAGGCTGCACAAGGGCAAAATTTCCTTATGTGCGTAACTTCTGATTAGGAACAGCTATTGAGAACTGTACAAAACTTCAGATTATACATGTGACAGTCAGATGCAGCTACATGTGGGTAAGTAGCTTAATGGGTAAGGCTTTTTTGGATAGGAGACTGTCCTTGATTGTGGCTATTTAGTGCAGGATGAAGGTCTAAGGGACGGACTGTGTCTATGTGACCAAGTGCTAGCAGAACATACTTGTAACATATTGTCAGCATATTTTTCTTGATAAGGATGAAATGTGAAAATTATTAATTTTGCAAGAAGCAATTGGTGCATTTAGTACTTTTGGTGAATTTAGTACTTTTACTTTCATAAACCAGTGAAATACAAAATATCGTTAACTATGACATGACTGACTTGCAATGATTTATGAAAAAACAACTTTAATGTATTTTGCAGGAAGGTTAAAGAATGATAGAACAGTTCAGGTTGGAAGGGACCTTGAAAAATTATCTGGTCTAACCTTTCATGAGCAAGGGAGCCTGCAGGAGATTATCTAGTACCCTGTCCAATCATATCTTGAAAACTTTCAGTGATGGGGACTCTGCCATGTCCCTCGGAGGTTGTTCCAGTGGTTGAAATCATGCTTTAGTGAGGTATTCTGGAAAATTAATTGATTGTATCTTTTTACCCTTTCCAAAAATAATAAAACAAGCAGACAGTTGTAAAATTAAGGACCGCATTAAAAACCTATAAAATGAAATAATTATGCACTATAGTCATCCCATGAAACTAATTAACTCTACAGGGCATTTAATCAAAAAACTGAGGCGTGACTTTCATTTGCTGTAAGTACTGCATACCTAGCAACAAATAAATCAAGATGACTCCATTGCAGAGTGCTTTATATATTCTTTTAAATCTGTGCAAGATTGATGGAAAAAAATGCTGTTAGATCAGAAACACAATATTTCACTCTTCCTTTTCTCAGGTGGAAATAGCTAAACAAGTTCATGATCAATGGAAGTTTGGACTAAATCTGTTCACAAGTTTGAGTAGAGACTTCTAACCTGCTAGTCTTTCAGCATATCATAACTTCTGAACCTTGGGCCCAGTCAGTCATTTCCCTGGGAACAACGGGACACGGGAACATTCCTGAAAGCTGACTCTATGTTCATGCTTGTTCTGTCTTTGTAGGTCATGCAACAATCCTGGTTGTTTCATAATCCAGAAGTCCCACGCTGTTACTGTAAAGCAACATATAGAGAAGATTATTTCCCTATACTGTATGTATGTATATAAATATTAATGAAAGGTATAATTCACATAGTTTCAGTGCACTGTTGTGGTTTTTATGGAACAGACTGAAGATGTAACACTTGGTGAGCACACTGGTGCACCGGATCATGTTTGCCTGGTGTATGGGCAGAAGCATGAGGCTTGGATGGAAGATTCTGAAACCCTCTCAATTTAAAGTGAACGAGAATAGATCTCTGCTAGGAGGCCTGCACAGAATGTGGAAAAGTGGTGGGAATAAAAGTGTGTGTGCTCTTCTGTAATCCCCTGCCTGTTCTTCCCGACACCCACAAAGTCTGTATCTATAGTAGTAAATGAAATGGGACCGGGGTTTGGGTACAAGGACTGGCACTTTTGCTCAGTCTGTTAAAGATGTGGTATATTTCCTGATATGATCTTGGGGCAGTCCAGGTGGAATTCTTGCAGACAAGGCCTGAGCATGATTTTAGCAAAAGTTAGGTAATATGCAAGATGGGTATTTGCCTTGGTTAGAAGAGTTTAAATGAACAGATGTGAGTTGTATGTGACAGCTGGTCTTGAGGCCAGAGGAAGGTTGTTGGCCCTATTGTATTTAGTTAGTAGGGGTAAACTGAAGTGTTCATCATGTCAAATCCCTTTCATTTGTCTTTTTTCCTGCTGTCAGGTTTGTACGGCTCTACATCATGAGACTACATCCCTCATCCTACACTTTCCTTCTCGATTCTTCATAAAACTGCTTTCGTACTGCGGTCTTGACTTCATTCTGCTTTTTGTCTTGAGTGCATTTTAGGTGACTCTTTCCACTCTATTTCGCTAAGCTTTCATGTTTGCCACTCCCTTGTTAAAACCTCAGTTATTCTGTCTTATTTAATAAATGATTTGGTACTGCTACAACTGGAAAGAACAACTTAAAAAGCAAAGCACATACAATGTCTTTCCTAGTATCCTAATTTTCTCCCTTACATGCACACACTCTAATGTGCTTTTACTTTTGCCATATATAGGTTCTAATTTCCTTAGGCAGGAAGCATCTGTGTATTTTTCTGGGCTTCTTTAATGAGTAATGGAAAGTGGTGATAGGAATATCTCGCTTTTCAGAAGCTTCTGCTGATCTTTCTAAAGACATAATGCTACTGATAGCCACAGAGTTGTCCATACATTTATTTATAGCTACAATGACATAAACTTAGATTGTTGGAAGTAGGTAACAGAGAACTACAATGTTAGAGAAGAGCTTCCAATGGTAGAGTAGAATAGACTAGACTATTTCAGTTGAAAGGTACATAAAATGATCATCTAGTCCAACT
The DNA here is from genome assembly GCF_000703405.1 of Apaloderma vittatum. Classification (NCBI taxonomy): domain Eukaryota; kingdom Metazoa; phylum Chordata; class Aves; order Trogoniformes; family Trogonidae; genus Apaloderma; species Apaloderma vittatum. Next base: position 4,215 of record NW_009702010.1, read on the forward strand.
GCCTGCCAGATAGTACATGCAAAAAACAGTCTTGCTGCTTCCAGTTTACTCTTCCTTGAAAAGTATCAAAGCTCTAGCCTTTATTGCAGAAAATAAAAATAAAAGTTGAAAATATTTGAAAAGAAAATTTTGATTTAAATTACATCTTCAGAATCAGTTAAGTCATAGAGTAGGATGCTTATAAGAGCGTGCTTATAACAGTATGCTTATTTCCACTGTCTGCCTGCAAACCACAAACACAAGTTAAAAGCTGTTCTCAAGCTTCCTTGAGGACAGCAGCTGAAGAGAAAGCCTGTTTTATTGGACGTTATCACAGTGGCTGTAGAATGCACACGCCAAAGGAAAGTGAAGGAGCCTCACGTTTTACATTGTTTGGGTTTCCTCGATTGTGAACACAGAGTTCATCTTGTTGTTTGCACATCAAAGGAATGGGCCAGAAGCTGTGGAGTTTATGCTTGCTTAAAGATGTTGATGTAGTGGAAATCTGAAATTTCAGACTGTTCAATCTGCCGATGGGTATATAAGATACAATGCTGTCCACACCATATTTTTTTAGCAGTGCTCGTCCATGTGCCAGAAAGCCTGCGATAACAGGATTTAAAGGAGTTAAGGGCCTCTGAAGTGTAAACAAACCAGAAGAATACACATGACAATGTAAAGTCAGCTTGGGGCTCAGCACAAGAACTGCTCAGTTATGAACCCAGCACCTATCAGTATTTGGTTTCATCAAGTTATTCACATGGTGTCAAGTGGAATGCCCAGAGAGGTGATGGAGGCTCCATCCTTGGAGACATTCAAGATCAGGTTGCATGGGGCTCTGAGCAACCTAATCTATTTAAAGATGTCCCTGCTCACTGCAGAAGAGTTGGACTAGATGGCCTTTAAAGGTCGCTTCCAACCCAACACATTCTATGATCATAGAATTATAGAATGGCTTAGGCTGGAAGGGACCTTAGGGATCATCTAGTCCAACCTCCCTGTCATGGGCAGGGACGCTTCTCAACTACATCAGGCTACTCAAGGCTCAGTCCAACTTGGCCTTGACATCTTGGCCTATGATATCTTGTACCACTTTAAAAAGTCACCCCAAAAGCACAGATATTTTCAGAAATATCAGATACCTGGTTTTGTTTTTGTGGTAAAGTTTTGGTTAAATACAGTTTAAAAATAGCCTAAACCACCCAGAATTGGAAAAATGCAGCTTAACTTCCTATGGTAGTGTTTCTACATATACAATTGTATTATGCTGTACACTGCTGACTGGTAATGTTATTTATGTCAGAATTTGTATAGCATCTGGAAGACTAAAATCTTTATGACAATGCCTGAAAGATAGAATAAGAAGTCCAAAAAATTGTCAGACAATTTAGGCTGCTACAAAAGGTTTCAGTAGTTTGTATTGCTTTGAGAAGACAAAAAGAAGTTAAATGGAAATAGATTTTGCCAAGGACTGTAAATTCTTTGGTTAAGAAACATCTTTTTGTTTAAGATGTGAAAATAGTTTTTAGTTTTATTGTAAACCATAAACATATATTTGGTTTTGTTTCCTGTAATTGCTATGAACTTCCCAGTTTCTTCAGATAGGAATGGGAAGAAAATTATATTTCACTTGCCATGTGTTGCTAAGATTAAGAACAAACATATTTATAAGTCTTGCATAGATTGGCCAATCTGTATTTCAGTATAATAAAACAGCTCGAGGCTGATAATTTTTTTTCAAGTCAAGGTAATGAACTGGAAAAAATATGGTGCATTACATTGTGATTGATGACTGAAAAATATGTGAAGAGGTATTTCCCACCTGTCAAAATGTCTGTCTTGACAGTCGACTGGCTTGGATGTTTCCCAGCCTTCTTGAAGATTGACTGTGCCTTGTATCTGTTGCTTGTGTCTGGAGTGGTTGGCTTTTCTCTCTCAAGAACAGTCAAAGCAATGCAGACAGGTAACTCAAGTTCTGTCCTACCATAGTCTTATTAAAGTTTCATGAATTCTGAGTATGCAGGAGACCTAGAAATGGCAATGCAGGTATTCCAAGGCATTAAGTTAACCTTGAGAACACCCTCCTGCTAGAAACATGTTTTTCCTTAGAAGAAGATGGTCTGGTGTTTCTCCAGTGTAAAAGTGAAGTTCTTTGCACTGTTAGTTGAACAGGGTGTCGCATCCTGCCCAGGAGAGGGGGACAAGTGACTTAGATTCATAATTCCCCAATGGAGTGGACAACGGTGAGACCAGTCTCAAGGTCCATAGACGAACATTTATTAATTTCTCGCAACTTATAGATCAAACTCACGATAATTGGTTTTAGTTACAAAGCACATTAGGGCAGGCAATATACCATGACTTAATGATAACCAGGAAAAGACTGGGCAGATACAACAAACTACACCAAGCTGGATGTTACTTAATGATAACAAGGAAAAAGGACATCTAACAAGTATAATACTGCCTGTTGTAAGTTAATGATTACAAGAAAGAAACTAAGTATAAACTAAGCAAGCAGTACGATAGGCCTTGCATTACTTAATAAGAAAGGGGAAAGGGAAAGAAAGAGAGAGGGGATGGAAGGAGAGACAGTGATCACCGGTCTGGGTTCCTGCATTGGTCCTGCCAACGAGGGTTCAAGGATACTGTCATCTTTACTTCTCCTCCTGTGCTACTTCTTGTTGTCTTCATCTCTGCCTACATGCTTCTTCTGCTGTTATCTTCTTCTGCTGCTTGATTCTTTGCTTTTTCTTGCCCCAATTTATACACACTTTTCTACATGCAGACATGTAGTATGTCAGGTAGGGAAGCAGGGCATTTCATTGTTTATGATCATATGGAATTGCCTGATCTCCATGGGAGATATGCTACAAGACAAGGCCATCCTGCCTTTCACAGGATTCCTGATCTCTTATGTATTCAGGCCAAGGCTGTTTGAGGCATCCATTTCCTGTGTAGGCTTATCAGATCCCTTTACCACATTCCATTTCATAGAATCATAGAATGTTAGGGGTTGGAAGGGACCTCTAGAGATCATCTAGTCCAACTCCCCTGCCAGAGCAAGATCACCTAGGGCAGCCACACAGGAACGTATCCAGGTGGGTTGTGAAAGTCACCACCGAAAAGAGACTGGCCCCTTCCTCTTGATGCCCACCTCTCAGATATTTATACATATTAATAAGATCCCCTCTCAGCTGTCTCCTTTCAAGGCTAAACAGCCCCAGTTCTCTCAGTCTCTTTTCACAGGAGAGATGTTCAAGTCCCTTAATCATCCTCATAACTCTTCATTGGACTCTCTGCAGTAGGTCTCTGTCTCTCTTGAACTGGGAGGCCCAAAACTGGACACAGTATTCCAGGTGTGGTCTCACCAGGGCAGAGCAGAGGGGGAGGAGAACTTCCCTAGACTTGCAGGACACACTTTTCTTAATGCACCCCAGGATCCCATTGGCCCTCTTGGCCACAAGGGCACATTGCTGTCCCATGGACAACTTACTGTCCACTAGGACTCCAAAGTCTTTCTCCATGGGGCTGGTTTCCAGCAGGACATCCCCTAATCTGTCCTGGTGCCTGGTATTATTCCTCCCCAGACGCAGGACTCTGCACTTGTCCTTATTGAACTTCATGCGGTTTCCCTTTGCCCAGCTCTCCAGCCTGTCCAGATCTCATTGGATAGCAGCACTTATCATTTTGCCACACAGGGCGAGAAGCCAGTCTTGTTTTTGACCAAGCTAGGAGTTTGTAAAATGCCAAGAAATGTTTCAGGCAAACATTTACACATCTGTCTACTACCCAGAGAAATGTGCATTTTTGTATATTCTATTACAAAGACTATGGAGACTGTGTTAAAACTTCTTTCTCTTAGCACATGAAACATAATTCATAGCATTTGAAGAAAACAGACTTAACTGGGAATAGTTTGTCTTATGCTCAACATAGCTTGAGTTTCTAACCCCAGAAACAAATCAGAAGATTCCGAAATCTATTGGTTCCTATCCAAGGGCTTGGAGCTAGGGTGCCATCCAAAGCTGTCTTCTATACAAAGGGGATCTAGTTCTCGAATGTAATTTGTGAATGAAAAATGAACTCAAAACATTATTGCTTTACAGAAGAGGCTTAGAAGGACTTCTGTGGAATATATTTAAGATTAATTGAAATATTTGGAAACTGAGTGGGAATTTGTCTAAGGGTATTAATATCCCAAAGTAAATGTTACTAATATAAAGCTTCAGCTTGGTTATGAGGACTATCTTGATGAGATAATTTTGAAACCCTGAGCAGAAATCAGACTGAAAATAGTAGTGTCAGGAAGATGTCTTCCTTCTGAAACAGTTTTTGAATCAATATTGAAGGAAATTGGTAAAAAACCAGATTGTTAAAACTTTTTTAGTGACTGACAACTTGGAGATTACAAACAGGCCATTGTTTTCATCAGCCTCTGAACCATGCTTCTAGATCCATCTCTCATAAACCTCTCCTCTAATACATTTTAAATGGCCATTACTGGCTGAATTAGATGCTAAGCAGTATCTGTCAATACAGCATGGCCTGTCCAGACTACCTGCTTCTAGTTGGTGTTACTGTAATCCTCTTATCACTGCTGTCTCAGATTTGCTCTTTTAAATCAGTATTTTATTTACATTTTGTATGTCACAAGATGTATTTAGCCTGTTGGCTTTTTTTTTCTTTCTTTCTTCTAGATAGGCAGGTCTTGAAATAATTTAGGCTAAAAAAAGCCCACTAGTATAATAGTTTCAGATGCTGAGACAATCTGCAAAGTGAGGATGACACATTCACATTCTGTATTTGGGCTTGCAGAATGCATTGTTTTGGATAATATTTTTCTTGCTATGTGTAACATTTGTGTGTAGTGTAGTTTTTTCCTAAGGCAACTGCATTTATGCATCCACATGCAAAGTAAACTTGTAGGCTCTTGTTAAAGTTGGTGGAGATCTAGTTAATAACATCTCCAGAATGGGAAGATATTCATCTGAATGTCCACTTCACTAAGCTAATCTATTTTCTTGACTTGATAATCTCTGATAAAATATCTTAGGTGGGGTTGGTTCATTTATCTGAACACAGTTCAGTGCCCTTTTAGATGTCCTGTGGTATTGGGGACATCACCAGATCTGCCAGGTACAGGTATGACACAGGGCCTGTGGAAGACCTCTGCACAACCAGAGAGGCAGCTGGAGGCTGCACAGAGTATCTGACATCTTGGGCAGTAGTAAATCGCTGTATTTAGGTAACTGAATCAAGTCCTTATATTTTCAGTAGGTATCAAAATTTAGGTATCCTAATCTGAAGCTGAACTCCAGTCAGATCCAAGATCCATGAAAGGCTTGTGCGTAAGACATGGAAACCTGCAAGAGATCTGTGTTCTGTTGCACTGGCAGCTTCAAAACAGGTGAAGTGGTTTTCAATATCTCAGATTGCACTAGGGGCTTAAGTTTAAACAACTGAAGGAAGGGCAGAATATGGACTGTAGTGTAGCTTTCTCAAAGTTGCAATGAAAGCAAAAAAATATTTTAATATGAAGAGAATCCATGAAATCAATTAAATATTATGTGGTTATCCTGGTCCAGGGAAGTCTTTGTCACCAAACTATCTGAAATCTGAACCCGGGTGGAGTGCTGACGCTGTTATGCATTCAAGAACTATACCATTCTGCCCTCAAATAAAATGTTTATACAATGCAATTTACTTTTAAATTTTATCTTACACCTGAGACTGAATTCATAATTGTGGTTACCAAGATTTTTAAGCCTTAGTTCATGTAAAATCTACTTTAAAACTTATCTTGTGAAATCTGTATCGATACTTTTGAAAAGAATGTTTCATTTGAATATTGAGTAATGTATGAAACTTGGTTTCAGAAGTTATCCTGCAAACTTTCTTACAATATATGTGAATATAAGGAAGTGCAAGTTGTGCTTTTTTGTCAAAAAACATATGCAACTTGGGTTCCTATTTGATATTGATGTTCCTGATAACCAGTATGTATTAAAGGAGAAACTAGCAGGAAAAGAAACAGTGGAAAAGATTAAATTCCCAGGATGAACAGCTTCAAATGAATTAAGATAGCAGTGTCTGCAGTACATTTCAGAAGTAAATTACTCATTTGACTTTCTAAAGACTGGCATGTTTTAGGCTGGTAGCCTAGAAACTGGGGGAATCCCAAACCTTAAAGTGATATCTTAGGTAAATAGAAGAGTTGGTATATTAAAATAGTCAGAGTAAGTGTCTTCTATAAACAGAGTGCATTAGCAGGACAGGATGGCTGTCCTTACGGTAGTAGTCAGCTGCCTTACACTGTTTGTAGGAAGTTGAAGAATAAGAAATGAATCATGCACTGAAGTGTTTCATTGCCTCCCCCTCCTTTTTTTTTTCAGTCTTTGCTTTATGGATGTTCAGTCTCTAGGTAAAAGAATATTTTACCATTTTTTCTTCTTGAAGATTCTGAAGATAATTCCTAATGAAGGGTGTATTGGGGTCCTAAGCAAAATTGTTACCTAGTATTTTTATTAATTAGTAAAATTATTTAAAGTTAGTTTCAGAAAAAGCAGATTCATGGCACTATGAAGTATTTAAGTGCAGAATAAGCACCAGCCTTTTAACATTCAGTTATGAGAACAAAATGATATAACTTTGGATGCTTTTGTAGTCTAATAGATTAAACTTGAATTTCTGTGTTGGAAGCTTTTTTGTATTCATGCATGTTTTCAAACTCTTCTTAATAATATCTGTCCATTTTAAATTTTGTTTTGGAGACTCTCAAAGTTTTGTAACTGGCCATCCAAGAGTGATGGGACTGTCTAATGCTGGAGTGAAGCTTTACAATTATAATCAATGTTGAAGTCTTGTGGAAAAACTGAGGTTTAGTGTCGAAACAAATGCATCAGCTGAGCATTGTTAAACTTACTAATAAAATATCATTATTCAGTTCTAACCAGTGATTTATCTGCAACTGTTGGTGAAGAATGATGCTCACACCTTAAGCACAAAGGAAACTGTTAGTATTGTAGGAGAATTCAGCAGAACGCATACGGAATAAGTGGGTTTAAAAATAGTTGATTTCTGCCACATTAGCATGATTTCTCTGACCTTAAAACTCAAAAGTACATGGAGAAATTTGGTGGACCCCATTGTGGCAAGAACCTCATACTTCAGCAGCAGCATTTAGAGAAGTACTTGAAATAGTAAACACAATAGGTTATGTTTAAGCGCACTCGATTTTACAGCAGCCTTTAAAGAGATCAAAACTCATGCTTATTACCTACCATTATAAATATGGCCAAAAATAAGTGAAAGTTGCCCCTCCTTTTTAAAACATTTTTGCTAGTTCAAATGATAGTAAAAGAAAATCTTTTTGACCGTTCTCCCCATCCACCCTCAAAAAAAGCAAAAACCGAATTTCTCTAGTTGCTCATTGTAAAATAGAAACCACCAGATGTATGTGGACAAAGCAGTTCAGGTCCTAATCTCATCTGAATTATTGGAAAGACAGGAGGACATAAACATTTGAAGATACCTCTTCATAGTGTCCATAAGCTTTGCAAAAGGTGAAGCAGAAAAGATATGTATCAAAAAGGGTTGTGGAGAAGCACAGAATGGTAAGAGTGATTTTGGTATTTTGATATTGTAGGCAGGTATTTCCTTTGTCACTGATTTAATATAAAGCAGTATTAAGCTTTTTAATAAGATTAAAAATAGCTATGGATAAGCCTTATTGAAATTCATAGCTGAATGTAATTATTTTTTTAATTAAAAAAATGAGAATGGAGATTCAATTCGGATTTTAAATTCTGCAGGCAAAACAGTTAAGGGGTCTAAATTAGATTTCATTGCTATTTGGACTACAAAGAGGCCTAGCCTCTTCATAAGATTATGCTTATATTTTGAGCTCTTTTTGACCCTCTCTTTCATTCACTATGAAATCCACAGAAAGAAGATGTGAATAATAGCTTCATCTGCCATTCTGTTATGGGGCTAAGAATCATCAGAGTTGCAAAACTACTGTTTTAATTGAGATTGAATTATGGAAATCTTTTTCTGTCTTTGTGTTTGATGTCAAAAAATAGGCTAGAAGACCTTAGGGCAGGGTTTTATCTGGAAATACAGGGTGTTCTTCTCAACCTTTGACTTAACCAGTCATTGTTTCTATTTTGGTAAAGTTTGCTAATGACATCAAAAGGCCATAGTAATGAACGTAGGACAGTCTTTAAAGAAGTATATGTCATTATTAAAATTTGTTAGTGTGAAGGATAATACAAATGGAATGTATTCCAGTAAATAAAATGCGATTGTAATTGATGAATGGTTAATAGTTCTTATGATATAAAATCACTTTATCATCATATATTAATTAACCTCTTGGGGATATAGATGTTTTTATTCATGTTTGATCCATCGGGGAAAGCATTCATGAGTTTTTCTAAACTATTGAGCCACTGATGTTTCGGGTAAAGGTTCTCACTGTCTGCTTCTATTAACTCAGGGAGATTGGACATACTGCTGAGACCTATTGCTTGACACATTTAACAAGTGTATCAATATATGTAATTATTTCCAAATATGTCTAAATATACCATAATGTTTCTTTAGACTTTTTAATATAGATGTTACACTGAAATAGTGCTCAAATGTAACTTGAGTATGTTGCACAAGACTGCTTTATATTATTTAAATCTCTTAAATCCTATTAATGCTGAGAGGACATGCCCCAGAGCCAATTTGGTTTTCAGTGCAAACAAAATGCAGGCATCCTACTCAGAACAAATTACTCTGCGAATGTTTATCATTGTAAAGATCGATAACATGAAAGGTGTAATTTTTCAGTGTTTTATGGGAAGGAACTGAGCTAGTCATAAGATGATAGCAATTGCATATCTGTCTTCTGCTTCCTGAGAGTTACTGCTTTGGGAGAAATATTAGTGACTTGGTCATGGACCCTTAAGAATTCACAGCTGAATTAAAATAAATTATAATAATAATTGTAGATTTTCCTGGGGAAAATAAAATCACTTCTTACATAGTAAACTGGAGGCATCTTGATGTTACTCACTTTATAGGTCTTGTGACCTACATAGAGTAACAGCACTGTTTATTACCAACACGTATGTTTTTGTACTAAGAATATCGGACCTTAAATCAATTATCAAATCCACAAGTAGCATAACAAATGGCGCCAGTAACATACACAAACACTGAGTTTGTCCCTCTGACATATCCTCTTCCCAATTCACCTGAACTTACACACTGAATTAAGTTGTATTCTCAGACCAGTAATGCTGTTAATATGTAGTGAAGCTGTTATATTTCTATGGGACTGTGACAGCTAAATGCAAGATTTTGCAGTCATCTTGTCTTTGACAGGAAGGAGAAACTGAATAGAACAAGAAGGGTAACCTGAAGTTTCAGGCCTTTTCCTTCATTTCAGATTTGGTAATAATTTGTTTGGAGAAGCTTTTGTAATCTAAAGAAAATATTTTTTTTCCACTTTATTCAATAAGTTTCAGTCTTTATAGAAATTTCATTCTGTGCCCTAGCTCTAGCTAACTTGCGTGTTATCAGCTAGAGGAGAGATGTTTAAAAAGCAGTACCTACTAGGTCTTTGTTGGTTTGTGGATTGTTTCAGATTGCCTATTGCCAGAGGACATGTTTAAATTAGAGCTTCATTTATTAAAACTTCAAAATTACTTGTGTAAAGTCTATAGTTCCAGTAATACAACATGCTTCGAGTAATATATCTCCTTGTTAAAAGAAAAGATACAGGGTTGATTTTTATTTTCACATTTGATGACATGGAGTTGGAGGTACCTGGATGTCTAATATACAGGGAATCTAATTTAATAATTTTAAATACAGGGAGAATATACTCTTTATGAGGGCATGATTATACCCAAGAAAGCTCTCTAGTCCTTATTATTTCTACTGATCTCTTTCTTTTTCCATATGCATTCATTATAGTGGTGGGTTTGATTTTTTTTTTGAAGTAAAAATGCTTTTGAGGAAAAATAATACTAATTTCCATTAGTTTCAGAAAGAATTCACTATTTTGCCTCTTCCCCATAATGCATTTAATACTTTATTCTTTCTGTAATCACCATTAAGCAGTGCCTATGCAGTTGACCAGACTACAAACAATAGTGCACATAGAATCATAGAATAGTTTCAGCTGGAAAAGACCTTGAAGATCGGGTCCAGCCTTTGTCCCAGCCCTATCAGCCCACTAAACTATGTCCCCCAATGCAACATCCACCCGTCTCTTAAACACCTCCAGGGATGGTGACTCAGTCACCTGCCTGGGAAGCCTGTTCCAGAGGGAAATTTCATGCTGTGTAGTGACTTCAGCAGAAGATGTTAAGAAACAACTTCTGCTGTTCCTAAGTAGCCGGTTCTCAGAATTAGTAGATGTGTTAGGGGAGACATAATTACCCCTGAATAGGAAAAAGAGGGTTGTCTTACTTCATGTGGACCACCCATCTTTGCAACTCTTCCATTGTGTGTGCTGCTTTCCACTGACTGGAGAGACTTAGCTACTTGTTTTAGAACATTCATTTCCAGACCTACTTACCCAAAGCATAGATGAAACAAGGCAGCCTACATCTTGCACAATCGTTGTAATTATTGAGATGTTGAACTTGAAGAACAGTAATTCCTTTTACTGCAGATGCCTTTTTTTTGCCTGCCTAGCCTTCAGCAACTGTGAAGAGTTAATCCACAGCCATATTTCAGTCTCAGTTTTGAAATGTGTCAAGATCTTTGACTTGTAGCTATTATATAGTTAATTGATGCTTTAATGCCTTCAGAGTGTAAAGGCTAGTACTTTCTCCAGGGTGGACAGCTTAAGAAATGTTGACTTCTGGGCATTGCTTTGTGGTGGTTTTGCATTCATAATAGTACAGTTAGTAAAGCTGCTAATGCCTGCAGAGCCAAGGGCAGAGCACTCGTCTAGGTTTGATAATTGCATTATTCGAGCCTGAAACACTTAACTAGGCTACCTCACAATTTTGTCTAACACAGCCAAAGAGTGCCACATAATTATTGCTACATTTTTTCATCTAAGTACAAAATAATTGCAATAATGTTAACTACAGAAAATATAGGAAAAGAAATAAATACTAATTTTAGATTTTTGTGAGAAGAATTAACTTCTAAACTTTTTATAACTGTATTGCTGTTAGTCATCTATGCTTATGTCCATTTTCCTTTGTTTAGTTTTCATGACCACTTCAGATTATATTTATTAGTTGTGCACAGCAGGAAATACTTTCGTTTCTGGATTGCCTTTCTTCCTCTCTTACTTTGCCCCTCCAGGATGAATAGTACTAGATCCACTATGTTTTAATAATTTTTCTTTGGAAACTATTCTTCTATGTTGTAGATGCATGTTTGCAATTTTTTAAGAAATAGTAAGAAGGACCATGGGCAGAACTCCTGGAGGAGAGCCTGTAGTGGTAGGGGCAGGTGGGGTCAGGAGCTGGAGATGTGAGAGGGGCAGCTCCCTGATGGCAGAGTGTTCCTTCAGAAAGTTTGGGAGCTGCTGTTACTTCAGCCTACTAAGCTGTTAAAGTTACTTTGCCTCTCTAAGTGAGCACCAAAAGACAGTATTTTCTTTTTTAGTTTGTTTTCACTGAATTCTTCGGTGTTCCAAATGTTTACAATGTTCTGTGTTCTTTCCCTAATGAACAGTTGACTTGTATCTTCATACACATTAATGCTTCAAGTTGATATTTCTGAAGTGCGTGCTTTATGAATGTGTTGATTTATCAAAGATATGTAAAACAGTGTTAACTTATTTACAGTCCAATGCAATACATTATATTACAGGAAGCCACATGCAAATTTTGGCTAAATAAAAATGTCTTAACAGCATAAAATACTAAAAATAGGTTGAATTAATGAAGAATAAGGCTCTTTGGAAGGTCACATCCTCTATATCGCCATGTCCTAAACTCTATCAGCTATGTTATAAAATTTCCCTGTCCCAATTGATCTTGATAATACCAGGTGATGGAAATTGCACAACCTGTTTCCCTGGGTACTCTATGGCAGTGCTGTTTTGGGGAAACAGTTATTCTCCAGTGGTAGCCTTCTTGCAGATACCTATTCTATAGTTTAAACTGCCGTCATATCTTTGTTCAGTTATTGCTTCTTAGCTCTGCACCTTTGATTCCTTACCCTCAGTCGCCTCAGTGCAGCTTGGAGAGCAGTTCAGTAAATTAATTCTGCAAACCCTGGGTGTCTTCTGGTCAGCTTAGTAGTCAGTTTTTCAGCTTTATATGGGAATTTAATGGGTATGTACTCTCTGTATGTTCTGTAATCTCTGACTGTGAACTCATTAAAAAGATGGTTGAGCACATGTATTTTCATTTGAATATCTACTGATGAAAATGTTCTATTGCAAGTATCAGTCAAAAATTATGTGGATTAGGGACACTCTCAGGAGGATTTTATGTCCATAAAATAAATTGGTAGTATGTGATATATATGACCTTTCTCCTGTAAGTTTTAAGTAATTTTAAATGAATTCCCAGTTAATTGCAGCATGATGAAATTCCAGTGCAGTGTATATAAAATGAATTTGACAGCACCCTTGAAAATTCAGTCCAACGCTGTTCCTTATCAGTGATAGCTCCAATGCGTTTTAGCCAATGAGAATCTCAAGAGGAGCTGGTGCAGTTGCGATGTGGATGTGTGCATCTGCATGAACGTGACACTACAGGAAGAGGAAAGAGTCTGCAAAACAAGGAAAGGTTTTCCGTTAGCCAAATGATCCCAACAATGTGAAAATACTTAGTTATAAATTAGAAGGCAGAAAATGGCCATCACCTTGTAAATGAGGGCAGGCTGTCCCTGGTGTGCTGTGGTGCCAGCCTCGATGCTGGCACGTGTGCTCGCTCTGCCTTGTGTAAGAGGGGAACAGCACTTGAAAGGATTTTGTTGGGTGTTACAAAGCTTGTGAAGGTGGACTATCTGGGCAGTAAAACCCAGCACTACTTCATCATGTAGCAAACTCCTCATATGCACAGCTTAAAGCTGTTAATAAATTCTACTTTTCACCATAAATTTTGCCTTGTTATTCCACTGTTGTAAACATCTAAAAAGCACCTATGTAGAATGTCTTTTTATTTCTTCCACGCAGTGTTCTGTCACATGTTTTAACACTTGTCATTTTGCTCTCTGTCTTCAGGAGGAAACACAGAGATCCTCTCCTATTTACATAATTTCACATGGATAATAAAAAAGAACATGGTGTGTAGGAGGATGTAATAATTAGAATTTATTATTACTTTAATTAATGCTTTAACAATCTAATCAAAAGATAACAACCAGTTATTTTTACTCCAGTTGTAACAATGCTACCATGATGTAAATAATACCCTTTCTGTTGAGACTCATTAGGAAAACAATGAGGTGAACAGCTGCAAATACCTTTTCTTTTTTTTCTGATTTCTTACCTCTTTCATCAATCATAGCCCTAGGTCAAGGGCCAGATGGTTTAGTGAGTTGGTGGCATACAAGTTCTTCAGGAATATAGTATCAATGGTGGTGGAGGGTTTTCTCCCTGATACTGATTTTACTGAGGTTGTTTTTTTAAAAATATTTCAGCCCTTTATTTGGTAATGGATTATACTTTTCTGTTGATCTGTAGGATCTTCTTTAGCATGATTACTCAGGTTTGTTAATCTTCTTCCTATACAGGACCTTTGGGTAATCTTCTTGTTTTAGCTAGGAGAAGCTAGATGAGACTTGCCTGATCTTAGAGCAGTTTGTAGAAAAAGTTTCTCAAATAGTTTTTGCAGATACAGCTAAAATCAAAGTAAACTAAGTTTAAGACCAGACAGGACACAAGTCTAACAGCCTGGTGTGACTAATTTTTGTTATAAGATTGAACGCTTGTTGCTCTCACTTGGCAAAACCAAATTTCCTGATTCATAAGGCTACGCTGCCACTGCGCTGTGTTGTTAAAGCAGATTTATTCAGAAGTTTACCACTTATTCTAAGTTCTATTCTATTCTATAGTTTATTCTATAGGAATGTGAAAGGAGCCACAAGCACATGTTAGTTGGAGCTGCCGTCCTCCCTCTCAACGTGTTTCTGCTGCCTTGTCTGCCTTCTGGTCTTTGCAGCAAGTGGACTTGTAACTGTGCCCCATGGGGCCGTGATAAACATGTGAGGAGTAACGTGAAAACAAATGTCTTCAAAAATGCTTTCCATTTGAGGTGGCGAATGCATTATTCATTAACTGTGTCAGTGTTTTATGATGTCATTAATAGATGGAAAACCTCAGCGGTGCATTTCTGTAACTTGGGTTGAAGGGATTGCATCTAAGACTGACCTCAGAAGTATTCTGCTAAACCTCTTTGAGAGCTGAATGTTAATAGCGACCATATGGCTGTCATCTCTATTATCCTCAGTTTACTAAAAAGTCCTGCGATTTTCTTATGTCCTGTTTTTGTGTTTTAATATCTTTTTAATCTTTATTGTGGCATGTGTCTGCATTTAATTCACTTTCAAATAATTTTTCTTAGTGTTAATAAATGTCCCACTAGTTATGCTGCTCATTTTACTTTGACATTTACTTTAAGGTCCTGTGTTTTTTCACGAGTGTTTCTTCAGAACTCCTGATACTAGTGAAAGAAATGTTGAAACAAGTGAGGTTGATTTTGGTTTTATATTTAGAATGGCCTAAGTTGGAAGAGACCTTAGAGATCATCTAATCCAACCTCCCTGTCATGGGCAGTATGGCAGTAAGTGTGCAGATTTCCTGGTAAATCCTGAAGAAAGGATTTAAAGTCATGAGATAACACATTTCTGTATTTCTGTGATTTATATAATGATAGATACATCTGAAATGGTAAAATTAATGGTTTTTTCAAGGAATAATAAACTTACTCAGATTTTAGTAACCTATTGTGTTTCAACATTAAGTTGTATCACAGAGTCAGGATTTCAGAATACATTCATGCATTTAACAATGCAGATATTCATTACAAAAAATGGCATATTAATGTTCATAAGAAATATTTGTAACATCACACTGCAAAGAAGTCATCATTAGGCAATCAAAACATATTAGTAGCTGAGGAGTACGTGAAAATAGCAATGCAATTTATTTTAACATCACAATAAACATAAACAAATTCTTTTTCAGTAACATGTAGATGTACTGTCATTGGGAAAGAGAAAACACACAGTAGCTAAATTATGTTCATTGTACTCGCTATGCTTGATTGTGAGAATTGAAAAGAAATTTATGTGACTAGTGGTATAAATTGCGTGGAGAGGTACTTTATTAATTATTCTGCTGATTATACCGCGAGATTGTCCCTCTGTACTCAGCCCTGGTGAGGCTGCACCTTGAGTATTGTGTTTAGTTTTGGTCACCTCAGTATAGGAGAGATATCGAGGTGTTGGAGCGAGTGCAGAGGAGGGCAACAAAGCTGGTGAAGGGCCTGGAGAACAGACCTTATGAGGAGCGATTGAGGAAGCTGGGTCTGTTCAGTTTGACAAAGAGGAGGCTGAGGGGGGACCTCATCACGCTCTACAATTACTTGAAAGGACATTGTAGAGAGGTTGGTGCTGGTCTCTTCTCACAGGTAATTAGGGACAGAACTAGGGGGAATGGTTGCAAGTTGCAACAGGGCAAGTTTAGGCTGGACATTAGGAAGGTGGTCAGACACTGGAATAGACTGCCTAGGGAGGTGGTTGAGTTGCCATCCCTGGATGTGTTCAAGTGTCATTTAGATGTGGTGTTGGGTGATATGGTTTAGGGGTGACCTTGTAGTGTAGGGTTAATGTTTGGACCTGATGATCCCAAGGGTCTTTTCCAACCTGAATTGTTCTATGATTCTATTATTCTATATACATGGATATAGTGGGATTTAACCTGCTTACTTGATACTTCTTGCTTACGCTTTGATGGTCAATGCTTTGTGGGTTTTATTTTGTTGTTTTGTTTGAAGTATCATGTGGTTATTAGATGCAGGAGGAAACACAGAGACAGAGGATGAGAAAAAGGCTGATGTCCTCAACATCTTCTTTACCTCAGTCAGACCAGTTGTCCTCTGGGCACCCAGCCCCCAGAGCTGGAAGACAGGCACAGGGAACAGAATGAAGGCCTCATAATCCAAGGGGAAATGGTCAGTGACCTGCTGCTCCACTTAGACACACACACACCAGTCTATAGGGCTGGACCATATCCACCCAAGGGTACTGAGGGAGCTGGGGGAAGCTCTCACCAAGCCACTTTCCATCACTTGTCAGCAGTCCTGCCTAATGAGGAGGTCCCAGCAGACTGGCGGGTGGCAAATGTGATGCCCATCTACAAGAAGGGCCGGAACGAGGATCAGGGAAACTACAGGTCTATCAGCATGTCCTCGGTGCCAGGTAAGGTTATGGTACAGATCATCTTAGTGCCATGAAGCAGTACATACAGGCCAATCAGGCATTGTCTCTAAAAATAAACTAGTATTTGATAAGCTTGGTGTTTTCTATCGAATCATCTCTATATGAGCTTTTTCACAAAGCCAAATTATGAGTAACGTAGGCAATGAATGTCTCCTTCAACAAATACATTGCTGAATAATGCGATTTTTTAAAAGTATAGATTAAAATAGTATACTGTATAACAGAAGGCTATTGAAGGCCATGATGGAACAATAGATCTATTTGAGTCATATGAAGTAGCAAATCTTGCCATTCTTCATTTTTATTTAGCACAATATCTTCACATTTTGTATTGGTTCGCATTCCAGCCTTTGGTATCTTCAATGACACTGATGTTAAGATAGAACGATTTATCTTTATGATGTCAATATAATTGCAGACTGCACAGGAAGCATATAACACGTGGAATATTTGGAAGAATTCTTATTTTACTTTGGGAATTCTGGAAGTATAGATTGCAGTATATAGATAGCTGCCATATATCAGCCATCAATAGGTGCGTCATGCCTTTCCCTGAAAACAAGGTAACACTGAGAGTACAAATGCCTCATATCTGTCTTTTTAGAGTATCTGGTATTCAGTGGAGTAGAAAATCAGATGTCATCATCCCTACTACAACTTAAGCAGTTCGTGTGGAGCCATTCAGACAAAGCGAGCGTGTTTTCAGGGTGGCGAGAGAGAGTAATGAGAGTCTTTCTGTGTGTGAACTGGAAACTAATGATGAAACTTGGGACACGTGGAGAGCAATGAGAAAGCTTTGCACAGGGAGAATCCTGCACACAGCTCAGCAGTGCTGCTTTTAGAGTAGGAGTAATAGGAGTGAAACACGGATGTACTAATTTCTGTAAGAATTGGGACTGATCTTTTGAAGATTCAGAAGGAGTACTGTGTTCAAGACCGTTCTTAAGACAACCTCAAATCTTTGGATTGGTCGCACTCAAAGAGTTGTGGCCAATGACACAATGTCTACATGGAGACCAGTGACAAGTGG
>NW_009702011.1:0-12837 GCF_000703405.1 Apaloderma vittatum
CTCGTGTGCGTTCAGGCAGCTGCCATCTCCCCCACGTCCTGCCCGTGCTCTTGGCCAAAGGACTGGGAGGTCACCCCAGAAAAAGCTGCATCCTATGGATGGGATGGTCATTCTTTGTTGCACTAGCTTGCTGATATATATAATTTTATTTTTTTCTGAAAGTATTTTGATATTCAGCTGAATAAATCAGGTTTTACAAACCTTTCCAGGTTTGCAAATAACAGGTCCTCTGCGACCTTCGGTGTCACAGCTCTGCAAGGAAATGTTGACCCAAGTAACTAGGACTGCAGTGGAAGAACCTCTTGAAAAGGACAGTCAAATGCCATGCAGCACTTCAGAGTGGGAAACAAAGAAGGGAGTCATCAGATAACTGGCTAATAGAGATGGTTTTCTTGGTCTTGGTCTGATGATGCAATTACTGCTTACAAGTAAAACCCACCCAAGCAAGCAGTAGCATTTTATGGGATCGAAGATATTTCTTTCTCGGGTCCTGTTGTCTAAAAGAAGCACTATTTTGGAAAGCACAGCTGTCTCCTACCTCTCGCTTCCATGCACCATGTAAATCCCAAGTGGTGGTGGGGTCAGTGATCAAACCCAAGAGCAAACCCAACCATTAGATGACGGCAATGTTGCCTGCAGGACACAGTCTTTTCTGGATGGTCTCCTGTCCAAATCGTAGCCCTGCTCTACTTGTGAGCTTCCCCAGAGTCAGTGCATGGCTCCAGCTGTTTGTGTGACTGCAGTTTGCTCAGAAAGCTGAAATTCTAAATTCAGAGCCTGTGTTAAGTAAAAAATTGGGGGGTCATACCTATTACACTGTGAAGAAGCATCTGTGCCACTTCTTTAAGTGGGTGAAACAAGATACAGTGGCAGAACTGAGAAGCAGAGGAGCAGCTCAGATTCATCCTGAAGCCATAAATCCCTCAGCTCTCCTGTTCCTCCTTTCACTTGACATGATGGAGAAGGCAGGTGACCTGTTCCTCGCAATAATTCTGTGGGGCTGCAGCTTCTTCGGTGTGAGACCTTCTGGAAAGCAGCCTCAGATCAGGCTACGCAGGTGTGATTCACTGATTCTCGACCTGCTGCAGCACTGCAGGATCTATATTGTCTTGTTCATGGACAGGCTCTGTCAACTTAGTGGTTGGAATCAACAGTCTTAAAGGTCTTTTCCAACCTAAATGATTCTATGACGTTGCAGGGACAATGCTACTGGAGTGGCAGATCCCCAGATCTGCTCTCACACCTCTGCTGGTGCTGAGGTGGGAAGCCTGGATGAATCCCTGGAGTCCATGGGCTTGCAGAGCTCCCAGGATGCTGAATCTCTTCCTAGTCCTGCACTCAGATATATGGTCAAAACCCACAAAGCAAGGCAGCGAACTGACTGATAGCTGTGCCAGAGGCTGTTTTCATGCTTGCCTGCACAGCCTAATGATATCCAACAAGAAACATGAATTTCTTTTACACATTTCCATGTCAGGATCTGCTTTCTTTCATGTCACTGGCTGGGGAACAAGCCACAGCACCAAAGCACGTGTTGTCAGACATGGCTGCTGCCGGATCAAGTCACAGCAGCGCTTTGCATTGCTCTACAACCTGTCTCAAATACTGGACCACAGCAGAGATCCCAAAACCAAGCTCTCCTGCTCCCCATGTGACAGAAGATACTTGAAAGTGTGAGCTTTTCTTCTCTTATTTGCAACTATGTCTGATGCAATTCTGGGCATTACCGAGACCTATATGAATTCTACATCCTTTTAATGCCCAAACAAGTCTTGGCTTTAGCTGTCCCACCTGCCAACAAGATGTGCAGGTGAAAAAAATTTGCTTTTTGGGAAAATATTTCAAAAAAAAAGCCTCACATATACATTTTGGTCTAAGAAAAGACTTTGCCTTTATTATAGTCACTCTATGACATTGAATTAGACAGACAGATACTTGCATCTCCCATTCCTAAAACCTTCCACCCAGGGCTTTGCTGTCTGCTCGGGCACCTCATTGCAGTGGAAGATTTTTTTCTGCTCCTCCACCTACATGTTTTCCCCAAATCACAGGTTTTTTGTTCCTAGAAACAATTGATCTACCCTCCTCCTTACATCTGCTCTGAATGAGAGGTGGCTGCCACATCCCCTTTCTCACAGGGCAGATTTTGCACCCGAGCCCTCCTCCCTCGGCGCTGCCGTTTTGCGCCTCGATGTTGAATCTCAGCATTATCGATTTCAGGCCATTTCTCCAATCTGCCGTGAATGATTTGAATTCTAATCCTGCCATCAGCAGCGCTCACGACCGCAGGCAGAAATTTTATTAGCTCCTCTTTCTCTCATCATCCAAGTCATTAATTAAAATATTGATTAGTGCCAGAGACAGGACAGACCCTAGTGAGATACTGCTAGATAAATCCTTTTAGGTAGGCAGTAAACCTCGGAAGTGCAGCTTTCCAATTAAGCATGCTCTTTCCCCTTATTTTTTTCCCCACCCTGCATGATCATTTCATATAGCTGGTAATTAGTTTATGAGAATATGGTGGGGCAGGGTCGAAATCCTTACTTAAGTCAAAAGGTCCCACGACTTCACCAGATGGGCCAGTTAGCTGTCCAAAGGAGAAGGTAAATATTTGATGTCTGCCTGTGACAATCCATGACATTATTATCCAAGCGATTGTGCATGGATTAGCAATTGCTTCTGCATCTCTCTGGTGATCAGGGCCAAGTTGTGTAGCTCTATCTGATTTCTTCATTTTCCCATTCTAAGATGCTCCAGAAACCCCCAACCTCTGCAAATCGTGAGGTTCATTGGTAGCAGTTCAGTAATTCCTCGGTTTATCTTTGCAGTATCCTAGTGGGGACTTCGCAGACCTTCCTAAAGTGACTATTTCTATCTTTCGTATATACATACATGAATTATTTGCCTTTCTCTTCCCCAGCTTGGGGACTGGATGTCTTTCACAGATCTGCCTCAGTGCCTATAGCCGGGAGCGGCAATTCTACATGGTTTTGTTACAAACTGGGTCTCTTCAGTGAGCATTTTCCAGGAAGAGATTTCAGGTTGCCAAAGGCAGTTTGAGTGAATTTTACTAGAAAGATTCAGTCGGTTTTGACACACATTTTTTGTCAGCATTCTGCAGTCACCAAATCCACATGGGACCATCCCTATCCTGTCTGTTGAAATACCTGCTCCTTTAACAGCAGCCATCCAGGAGAAATCCTTTGGGTTTTGATTACAGAAGACTGGTGGCCAGGAGCACCCCAGCTGAGACAAATAGACCAAGGGGATGCTAGGTTATTTAAAACTTTAGCTTTGCTCTTTTCGAGAAGAACGAGCACTGCACTTAACTATAAAGTACCTCTCAGCTCCATAAATTCTTTGGATCCTTCCCCACTCAGAAAGACAGAGACAAACCAGGTTCACTGAATCTTTGGCAAACTCTGCTGATGTTTTTCTTTTCCAGCCTGCAGAGATTTGAACCAACAGTGAGAATTCATGAGTTCACTGCAGCCCAGCAGAGAGGCTCTTTAGTGGGAAGGGGTTAAAACTCCGGGAATGGGAGCAGATGCTTACAAGGTGCAATGGGTTGAAAACCCTCATGGGGAAGGAGGTTTGGAGCCTGGGTTCCTCTGCTCCAAGCCAGGGCTCTAATCACGGGGAAACTGGATGGAAAAAGAGAGGTGTTATGGCTATTATGGCTTTCTCCCTCATAGCTCCCTGGTATTTATCTCTGCTGAGTGCAAGCCACACCAGTGCTGCACCTCAGAGCATCATTCTGAGGTACCGGTCTCCATCCCTACCTTGTGTTAGGGACTGCAGGGAGGGTTATCCCAGCCACGAGCAGGTCCTCACCTCACCAAGTGCTGGAAATGCAGCTGGTGCCTCTTTTTGAGCCTTCATCTGTGCTTGGTGGGACTTCAAGGCACGCAGCTCCCTCTCTGCTGCCAGATGAATGGAATCCGGGCATTGGCCAGGGACACCTGAAGAACTGCTGTGTTAATCTGTCCCAGTTTAATACGGTTGACAAGAACAATTGCTGAATTGGCTGTTCTCACCATTTGCACCATCATTTGTCACTCCTTGGTAACGAAGCAGGCACCCTTCCCAGCTGGTTGATGTTGCACCTTCTGCCTGAGTAATTGCCGGCCCCTGGCAAGGGGCTGCTGGGAAGACCTGGGTTCTCTCTCATCAGGGGTGCAAGAATTGGCCTTGGTCCTGCTTGAAGGCAATCAGACAATCCTGGCAAACTTTTCCCCTGAAGCTAAGTGGTGCCTTGGGCACGCAGATCCTGTCCCAGACACAGCCATGCTGTGGCTTCTCCCAGTTGATGAGGGTTTTGGGGGGATGAAACTGCCTTCCAGAGGTGTTAATACTGAGCATCATCACTTTTCCGCTCTGGCCAGACCCAAGGAAGTCCCAAGTGTGCCCAGCCAAGCGCTGCACTCTCAGAGATAGAGGAATCAGAGAAAGACCGGAGGAGACGGTGATGGATTTATGAGGAGTTTAGAAAACATGAGCTAGGAGGGAGAGGTTGAATATTCTGGGTTTGTTTACTCCAGAAAAGGGAAGGTCAAGGGGTAATGGATAAGTAAAAAATAAAATTGGTGTCAAGAGGATAAGGATCAGGTTTTCCCCTCTCTCTCCCAAGGAAAGCCAAGAGGAAGTGTGTTAGTTTTGCAACAGAGAAGATTTGAGCCAGCTGCTCTGAAGGGCTTCGCAGTGCTCTGACCACTGGACTGGGCAGCATGGGTAAAAGGGGAAGGCCAGCTCTGAGAGGATTGGTCCAGCTTTATTCTGGTGTCTCAGCTCCTTCTGGTTTGAGGATGACAGGCAGTAACTTGTTGAGGTACTTTGTGTGGTGCTCACTTGGGTACCACTGCTCTACCAGCATTGTGCTGTGTTGGCTACCAAGGGATGCTGTGGAGCTGTTGGAACAGAAAGCTTGTTGGGGTCGGATGTAAAATGTGTGAGACTGGGTTAGATCTGCCAAGAGTATAAGTTCAGGGCTGGTAACAGAGGAGGAGGAGCTGGATCTATCAAGTTTCTGGGCTGGAAACTTCAGGCCGTTAGACACCTCGGGTCACTACAGCAGCAGTGCTGGTGGTTGGAGGCTCTTCTGCAGGACAGAGGCACTTTTTTTTTTTCCCCCCTCCTTTAGGGAGGTTTGTTGCTTGCTTGGAGCCCAGATCCACGACGTCATGGAAAAATTGCTAAGGCTCATCTAAATTTCCAGCCTCCCATGGCTGTTATCCATGTGGGCACCACTGACTCAGCCAGGGGACACCACCAGCAGATAAAGATGAATACAGTACTCAGGGCATGAGGGAGTGAGGACCCTTGTGTCATCTCCATCCTTCCAGCCAAAGAGGAGAACCTAGACAGGTAACAATTCCCTGGCCCAGATGCTACAGGGGCTTGGTAAAGTGATGCTCTATCATGGAGAAAAGCTGAAAGCAAATACGGCTACAGAGGCCACTGGGGCTACAGCTATCATAAGATGGGCAAGCTCAGGATCCAGAGAAAAGCAGGGAAAGTGAACAGCAGTTATGCCTCAGGGCTTCAGGAAAGCAGATTTCTGCTTGTTTGGAGACTTGCTAGGCATAATCTTCCGGGAGCAGCCACAGAGGGTTGGAGTTCCCAGCAGAATGGGGCTGTTTGTATAGAAAACTTTTAAGTAACCAGAATAAGGCGCCAACTTGGGCAGGAAGAGCAGTAGTTTCAGGAAGAGGCTGTTGATAAGGATCTTTTAAATCTGCTACAACACCAAAGGAGAGCACACCACGGGAGTGAGGACAGACAGCAGAGGAGGAGTGCAAATGCATTGCCTGGGCTTTTAGGGACAGAGGTAAGACCAACAAGGGACAATGTGGCAAAAAGAAGGGATAATGTGGGTATTCTATGTGTAAAAAAAAAAAAAAATCAGTAAAAATGTGATTTCATTGGTGAATGGGGGAAACAGATGGCATCAAATGCTATGGAAAATGATACTTTTAGCCTCTGTCTTTACAGGAAAATCCATCTCCTATACTTTTGTGTCCTCCAGGATGGTTGAAGAAGTAAATGGAGAGCCCAGAGAGCAGCAGGACTGCTCAGAGAAACTGGAGCATTCTCATCCATGGAGTCAGATGAATTTCACCAGAGGGTGATGAAGGAACTAGCAGGCATGTTTGCAAAATCACTTTCTGTCATCTGTGAAAAACTATGATGATCTGAGTCGCAGACAACCATAAAAGGCTGACAAGGTGTGGGCACAAGTCCAAAGGGACCTTGAGAAACCTGATGGTTGTATCAACAGAAACTTCTGGGAAGTTCACCAGGAAGTGTGAGGGACTTTGCACCTGGGTCAAAATAAACCCACTCACCAGTACAAACTGGGAGCTGCCTGGGTGAGTAGGGACCCACTGGAAAGGATTATGCCACATACCAAGTTGAATTTAGGACAACAGAACCCTCTCTTAACAAGAAAGGTAAACCACATGCTGGGCAGCATCAGAAGGTACTTGAGGAATGTTTTTATCCCCTATCTGGACTCCTGGAGAGCCCACACCTGGAATATAGAGTGAAGTTTTGGGCTGTCCAGTTCAAGAAGGATAAAATGGAGAGGTCGTGGTGATGACCTGCACATGGTCAGTGGGACGAGGTTGAGGAAGCTAAGGAAAATCTAACACCACTCTACAGCTACTTGAAGGGGAGAGAGAATGGATCTAAACTCTCTTCAGCCACAGCAGACAGCATAAAAAAGGGTGACAGACACAAGACACGATTTAGGCTGTTCAGGCTGGACACTGGGAAAAGCATTTCTCACCAGAAAGGTGGTGCAGCCCTGGCACTGGGGATGCTGTGACATCTTCATCCTTGGAGGTTTGTCTAGGTAAGGTCAAAGCCACAGCTGCCTTCATGTAGTTTTGGTGATGGTCTTACTGACTAGATGATCTCCAGAGGTATCTTAGAACATTTCTGTGATCCTGACCCTCAAGACAGGACAGCTGAGCTCTTGAGGGGCTCCTGCAAAGCTGCATTTAGTGGCTGCTTAAACTGGAGGCTGCATCGTACTGGAGACCAGCCACCGTGACCACATTAATACCCTGTGTATAAAGGCTGTCAGTATATGATGAAAAGATGCCACAGACCAGATGAATTTGCAAGGAACTGACACGAAGAGGATGATTCAAAAGTGATAACTCTGTGCAAAAACATCTCCCAGCCTTGGAGAAGAAATTTTCCCGCAGAGCTATCTGTCTCTGCTAACCAGCTCGCTGCCTTTGCTGGGACCGGTGCCGCCTGCCCAACCTCCCTGCATCTTGCAAAGCCTACTTGTAGCTGGGGAAATAGCCTTCCCTCCTGTTGTAATTCATCCTTTCGACCCTGTGCAATTTTCACCTGCTCTATCTTAGGGTCTGCAACCCCTGGCACTACAAAGTGCTGCACAGAAACATCAGGTGGGTTCAGTTCCTGATCTGGTCATCCTTCCTACACCCACCTCGCTGTAGGTTATATCCTTTAGCCTCCCTGGACAACAAAAGAGCAAGACTGAAGAAAGTCAATGGAGTTATGGCCCTACTGGATTGACTCTTGTTAACCTCTCTGCAATTTATGGCTGTTGCCTAAGGTATATCCTTAAGTGCTTTCTAAAATCTATTTTAAGCTATCTCCACGGGAACATCTCCTCTGGGGAAAACCTGGCAAACCATAACAGCAGAGGGTGGATTTTGCTGATGCTACACCTTCCTTTGCTCGGTTTTGTTTTGGTTTTTTTTGCAAGCCTCCTACCTGCCTGCCCCTTGCTCTCCATCAAACACTCCTTCTCCTCCCTTGGTCCTGACAACCTTTTCATATTCCCTGGTGTTTTATCTCCCTCCCTACTGACAGCGGGAGCTAGCCTTTCCAGACTGCCTCTTTTTAATCTTCTCTGGCAAGTCAGTCTCTTTCAACGGTGCTCTTTAAAAGCACAGGGGAGGGGAAGGAGAAAAAGTGGTTTTATTTCTCTTTGTAGAAACTCCAGCCCAAATTAATGGAAATTACTGCAGCAAAAGCGTAATGGCAGGCCTACAGCTGACCGCATAGCTAAGACACACTGTTTGCAATTGCCTTGGATGTTTATCCACAGGGAGCCCTCCTCTGCTGGAGGCATAAGGAGGAAAGGAAGAATTCAGGCTCTACCGGCTTGTGCATCGCCCAAGAAAAATGTCTCTGTAATGCGATAGGAATTTTCCAAGTGGAAAATGGATGTAGAATCCCTAGCCCAACAGTGAGAACAGCCCATGCTGGGACTGAGCTGGCTGGGCGATCCCATGGGCTGCTTCTGTACCCATCCTGAGCCTAGCAGGTCTGGTCAGATGGCTGAGGGACGGTGCAGCCATTGAACTCTCTATTTACTCTTGCGTGGTGCTGTTTGTGAACGAACTTTTACAAGACAAATTGGTTTTTAAGGGTTGTTTTGCTGTTTTTTTTTCCTTTTTCTTTTTCTTCTCTTTTCTATAAGCAGCACCGCTGATTTGGTAATCATGGGGTTTAAGACACAGCTGGTGCAATCTGTGCAACCAGAAAGGCTGCACGGTCGTTCCTCTGAAGGTCTCCCTTTGCTTTACAACAGCAGAAGCCTCGTGCCACACTCTCTGTTGTGCCAGAGCACAGCTACTCCCTGAGCCTGTCCCCATCACTGCCCAACAGCCCGGTGGCACAGGCAGAGGATGAGCAAAGGGTCACCAGCAATTTTGCAGAAGGATTGTGCTGGAAGACTAAAATATGGAGCCTGGGACAACTTGGACCCATGTGGTGGCCCCCAGCCAGACTGTGCTGCTCTGGTGCTCGAGCACGGTGTGCTCGAGCATGGTCTGGTCCCCACTTGAAGTCGGCTGTCCTAATGGTAGGGAGGTGCAGCCCCCAGACAGGGGTGTTCCTGGCAAAGCACACTGCAGCTCTCGGCGTTTTACGCCGCGTGAAACGGATTGTGCTGTTGCCATTTGGAAAGTCTCCACCTGGAGCGACGTGAGGTTGGGTGGAAGGAGGTGGGAAACTGCCGGCAAGCAGAGGGCTTGTGGTTATCTGGAAAAGAACCTTCTTCACCAGATGCAGCGAGGATGCCACAGATTCACGGGCTGTCGAGAGCTGGAGGGACCACTGGCCTGTCTCTTCCCTGCTCCTGTCCTACTCCTTCCTACTGCCAGTCTGTTTTAGAAACAGATGTTACCTAGTCACAGCTTGAAAACTGAGAATAGTGTAAAACCTCCCTGATTTAGCTTTCTGATGCTCATGGTTAGCGTACAGAATCGTAGAATTGCCAGGGCTGGAAGGGACCTTAAAGATCATCCAGTTCCAACCCCCTGCTACGGGCAGGGACATCCCCCACTAGCTCAGGCTGCCCAGAGCCCCATCCAGCCTGGCCTGAAAAACTCCCAGGGATGGGGCTGCCACCCCCTCTCTGGGCAACCTGGGCCAGGGTCTCCCCACCCTCATGGGGAAGAACTTCTTCCTCACGTCCCATCTGAACCGACCCATCTCTGGCTTCAATCCATTCCCTCTAGTCCTGTCACTGCCCGACATCCTAACAAGCCCCTCCCCAGCTTTCTTGTAGCCCCCTTGAGATCCTGGAAGCCACAATAAGGTCTCCTCAGAGCCTTCTTTTCTGCAGACTGAACAGCCCCAACTCTCTCAGTCTGTCTGCACAGGAGAGGTGCTCCAGCCCTCTGAGCATTCTGCTGGCCCTGCTCTGGATATGCTACTCCCTTCCTTGAATAGGTCCACCTATGTCTCTTCAGCATCCACTCTCACGTCCGTCTTCTAACACCTTCTTTTAAGCCAGAAGTCATTTCTGTGTGTAGGTCCCTGTGAATAGGGCTGTAGAATCTCTGAACCTTCTCCTCAATGAACAAAAGGCACTGCACAAAAATGTGCTTTAAAAAGGCCTCAGCCTAAAAAAAATAAAATAAAATTAGTCTCTCATTCCAAAGTGTGTTTATTGGGTCTCTTAAAATGACTGGATAAATAGGCTGGTGAAATATCTAAACCAGTCACTTTCCACTCTCCACCACTGTACTTCTCTGCAGACCCCAGACCTTACCACAGGACTATTTGCCAGGGCATGAGGAGTTAATGAATTTTCTCCACTGTGTATTTCTTGCCTCTTCTGTATATCTGGGCTGAACTTAGAAGTTTGGGTTTCTCTACTGAATTCCATTCTGCAGCCAAAAATTACAAGTTACCCAATGGTCTGTGGTTGTACACTGATGGTACGAGACCAGCAACACAATTAGTGCTTGGATGGCAAGGAGCCCCAAGGCGGGAAGAATGCAGAAAATAGAGGCAGCTGCTCCAAAATAACACCAGACTTGACTTTCACCCCATAATTACAGCTGCATCTGATAGTAACCCCTTGATGGAGCACTGCAAGGCTGTCTGGCTCTGTGGTCAAATGGCTTAGCCACAAGCCCAGGAGGGCTGGGTTCAACCTTCCTTTCTGTTTCTGAAAACCAGGGAAAAGTCCTGCCTTTCTCAAACTGGGAAACAGGAAGGAGCCTTAACACTCACACACTTCAATAACTTCCTGTGACAAGTACCAATAATGCAAAAATAAGTATTATTTTATTGCTGCAAAAATGTGCTGTCACAATGCTACAAGTCTGTGGGTGTTGGAGTTTCTTTCCTAGGCTGGACCTGTGATTCCTTTCAATGTCCTGTCCTCCCCAACATCCTTGTCCCTGTCCCTTGCTGCCAAGGCAGCATCTACACAGCAGCTGGGTGAAGCACATGAGTTGATCCTTGCAATGGTCCACAGCCTGGGACAAATATCCCATCAATGTCAGCTGGAGCTGGATGAAGCCTTCAAGGAAGAGAGACCATCTAACACCACGAGAGTAAAAGGAACAAGCACAACTGACATTTTGGGGGCAAGGGCAGGGCATCATTCCCAGAGAGGTATGGGTTCAGTGCAAAACCATTTCTTAAAAATGATTTATTAAAAAAACCCAAAACAATACAAAACACAAACCCTCTCAGCTATATGGTTAATGCTCAGTGCTGGCATCACCGAGACTGTAGAGGAACAAATGCTTTGGAGGACATAAATCCAAAAGACTGCAGTGTCCAAAGGTTAAGGTGTGTGGACTAACCCAAGTGAAGGAGCAAGATGCACAGGTGGAGGAGGCAGGTCTAGAACAGCGTGTGGACAGACTCCCATGGCAATACAGGAGTAGTACATCCCACCCAGATGATCAGGAAGCATCATCATCATCCATCGCTCCGAGCATCCATCCTTCACAGTTCAAGAGTGGGGTGGTTCCCACATCTTCACTTCCCCGGACACAGATCGCAATTCACATTTTTGGTGTCAAACTTTGGATTCTGGGTTCTTTATGGAGTTTCCTGCCAGCTTTTCCTTCTCTGGGTCTGCCTTTGTCTCTGCTGCATTGCTGGCTTCCCTCTCCTGCCGCCTGAGAATCACATACACGGTCAGGAAGCACAGGAAAGCACCCACCTCAAAGAAAAACTGGAGCCCAAGATACCTGTTGGGGGGAAACACAATAAATTAGGGCAGCAAGGGCTTTCCTATGTTCACCAAGCAGTAACACCCAATGTCTCCAAGCACCCAGCAGACACTGAAAATGGACATGGGCTCCTTGGGCACATTCAGTGGTGGGCAAGCAACTGCTGCAAGCCTGGGTCCTGAGAAGGGTGGTAGAAAGAGGAGTAGGTATCAAGATGCACTTTGGTGTTACATTAAGAGATCACATCCCCCGTTAAGAAGGACTTGTGGCTACTGGTCAGTGAGTCATTCAACAACAGTGAATTTGCAAAGAGGGTAGAAGACCACCTACAGCTCCCTTCCAGCCTCCCCACAGTGCATGGGCTGGATTTGGTGTCTTCTGCATGTCGAGCTGGACCGTTCTGTTGGAAGACGAACCCCAGGGTGCAAGGCACCCTGCATGGACCCTGCGCCACCTCACAGGCAGCTTTGAGGCTGCGTTCACCCCTGCTGCTGCATTACCTCCATGGAGAAGTTGTCAGGACAGGCTGCTTGTGTCTATGCTGCTAAAATAAGTAATCACAGCACCACACAACAGCCTAGGCTTGAAGAGACCTCAGAAGATCATCTGGTGCAACCTTTCATGGGAAGGGGAGCCTAGACAGGATTATTTAGCATTTTGCATCCTTGAAAACCTGCAGTGATGAGGACTCTACCATGTCCCTGGGAGATGTTCCACTGAATGATCGTTCTCCCTGTAATGCAGGGAGTGCTTCTGGAAGTGGACCTCTGTGGTCTACAGCAGCAAGTTAGCATGGTCTTTGGCAGGCTTTTTGCCTTCTGTCAAATCATTCCTGGGCACTGCTGGGAGATAGCACGGGCCAGTGGGATGCGAGCGTCCCTGTTTGCTTACCATGACATACATAACACTTTATTCCACAATTTATATCACGGCCTGATGCCATGTTTGCCCCGGGGTTTCCCTCTGCACCCTCAACCCTTATCCTGAAGCCTCATCCCTACCTTTGCCTGAAGAGGTTATTGTCGTAGTATCTGCAGGCTGCCTTCCTGTCGCACTTCTTCTCCCAGAGGATGCAGGTCGTGTCGATGGCGCTGCCGTACAGAACGGGCCCCGGCATCCACGCTGGGAATGGAGGGTCAGAGGGGGCTTCGTTATGTTATGGAGCACCTCCTCCAAGACAAACCCAACCCTGTGCTAAAGGGACAGAAAGTGGCTGGGGATGGTCTTCTTTGCTGTTGGCCATAAAGCTGCTGGTCCAGCACAGCACGCCAAGGGCTGGCTGTGTGTTTGCACTCCACCAATATGCAAGATGGTCATAGAATCACAGAATCCTAGAATTGTCAGGGTTGGAAAGGACCTTAAAGATCGCCCA
>NW_009702011.1:13094-23046 GCF_000703405.1 Apaloderma vittatum
GTTCCGGGAAGCCACAATAAGGTCTCCTCGGAGCCTTCTTTTCTGCAGCCTGAACAGCCCCAACTCTCTCAGTCTGTCTGCACAGGAGAGGTCATTCTTTCCCATTGCTCTTTGGTAAGGGACCATCGCTCAGCCCAGGAATGATGCTCACCTCCTTCATGCTCTGTGCATGTAGGCTCTTTGTCACATTCTGGGGGCCTCCGGGTGAACATGAATTTTCACCAAGGGAAAAATAACTAGTGGGATCACAGGACATGGTTTGCAGCCACCCTGATAGGCTGGAGGCAAACACAGCAGTATTTGCACACAGCCAAAGGCTGCCCTCCTAGACTGAAACTTTTCCCTGACCACTTTTATTTAGCTACGCAAATGCCTTGTCCCCTCCCCACCACACGCAGCCCCCTGACCCTGCAAGGCAGCATCTTTCCCTGCCTTAGGAGAGGCTTTGGTCAGCCTGAAATTCTGAATAAAGAGCCCAGGGGCTGCTCAGGGATGAAATTCCCAGGAAACCCACAAGAGTTGCCGTGATTCTCCAGCGTTTCATCACAATTTAATTTACCTAAAACTCTCAGCAGCATGAACTGTATCCCAACTGCAAACGATTTGTCTTCAGGCTGGATGCTCCTGGAAAAAAAAAAACACAAGAAAACATAATGTTTGCCCTCTGGCATTTCCCTCCTTGGCATCTCACGAAGCCTTATGGCACCTCACCCAAAAATTCATGCTTCAACCCAGCCCCCAAGAACCCCAGCCAGTTCCCATTTACGTCAGCAGAAATGATGAAATTTCATTCATTGGGGCCAGAAGCTTACCACCACTCTTTCGTGGCCTGAAAAACTCATCAAACTCCATAAAGAGACAGGGAGGAGCTGGGCTAAGCATTTTTGCTTTTAATTTAAAGAATTCATGTGTGTAAAACACAGAGAAAAACCAATACAGCCACTGGCTCTGCCTAACACAAGCAGTAAAAACCATGCTTTTTGTAACCAAAAGAGAGAAGGAAGTGGCTTTTTTTGAGGTGGGATGCCCCAGGGTATATTTTGGTGACACCCCAGTTTTCTGAAATAAGTATTTCAGGCTGTGGTTCCTGCTTGGGCCACACATGGGAGAGGACAGGGTGGCAGAGGACACCCAGATCAGTGCACCTCTGGGAATTCAGCCTCCCTTTCCTCTCTGGTGTAGGCATAGCTCACGCATGGCATAAAATGTGATTTAATAATGCCTGGGACTCAAGGTAAGAACAGGTTTTAACCACAGCTTTTCCCTAAAAAGCGACTGTTTGGAGTGCTCCAACCACAGAAATATCATTTATAGACCAACACGGAGATGGTTTTCTGTGGTTTTCTCCTCTTCCCTAGCACAGCCCAAGCCCTGCCCATCCCAGGCTCCAGCCCCACCAGCCTACGGTTAACCCAGCACTGCCAGGGCCACCACTATAGTGTGTCCCTGAGCACCACATCTACACATCTGTTAAATACCTCCAGGGATGGGGACTCCACCACTTCCCTGGGCAGCCTGTTCCAATGCTTGATGACTCTTTCTGTGAAGATATTTTTCCTAACATCCAATCTAAACCTCCCCTGGTGCAACTTGAGGTGGTTTCCTCTTGCCTTGTCACTTGTTATTTGGGGAGAAGAGACTGAACCCAACTCACTACAACCTCCTTTCAGGTAGTTGTAGAGAGTGAGAAGGTCTCCCCTCAGCCTACTTTCCTCCAGGCTGAACAACCCCCACAGCCTGCTGCTCCCTATCCCATAGGCACCTTCCCATGGGTGTGGGAAACCGGATCCCTAATTGCTTCTCTGCGCTGGGAGGTTGTATTCAAGTGAGATTCGTCAGATGGAAGGAAGATAATTAAATTTCTTGACACAGAGCTGGATTAAAAATTGCCGAAGTAGTGCTGTGCTGAATTAATGCTGAGTTAATGGTGCATCTCGTTGCTGAGGTATCAGCCGTGGGTGGGGAGAAGGAACAGGATGGCTGCTGGAGCCAAAGGTTGTGCTGAGAGCAAGGATGGGGGGTACTGAGGGCAACGCGGGGCTCCTGTCAGTGGGTAGAAGTGCTGTGGGGGTTTGGTATGGTCTGACACCCTCCCACCCACCAGCTCCTTGCTTGAACCTGTTGGTGAACACCATGTTGCCTGCAAGAGCTGTTGGCCACACAGCACTGGTGGCTCCACAATAAAGCCTCCAGCAGCACGAAATTCCGACTTGGTGCTTAACCCTGCAGGGATCAGCAGCAACAGCTTCCCTTCTTAGGGAAGGGTCTTCAAGAGCAAGTCCTGAAGATCTCTCCTGCTTAAGCATTTTGAGACTGGAAATGTACAAAGTTTCTGTCCCGCCCAGCCATGCCAGGTCTTTGCTAGCAATACAGCTTCCGAGCCAGACATAGCCTAGGAGATGGACAACCACATGCACTGCCAGATGACAGGAGCTGGCAAGCCCTGTATGCCAATTTCTGCACCAAAACATGTAAAAAAATCATTAAAAAAAACGTAAAAAAACATGTAAAAGCAATGGGAGGAACCGGGCACAAGGTGCAAGACAGGGTTGATTTAATTCTCCAGTCCCTCAGCTGGAGAAACCCTTCCTCCTCCATCAAGGACCCCTTGCTTTTCCAAACTCCACGTCTGGATGCCTTTTCTGGCTGCACCTAGACCACGGGCAACCCAATCGGCTCACCTGAGGATGAGCATGAAGGACGGCGTGTGGGACACGCTGGCGAGGAACCCTGCCAGGCAGGACAGGACCACAAAGGGTAGGAAGAGGTGGGAGCAGCCGGTGCCACAGGTCCCAGGCTTGGCAGATCCCCAAACCCCATTTTCAGTGATGCAGCTGCAGTTGGTGTAGTTCTGCAAAGAGGAGAGAAAACCCAGAGGCTGCTCATCTGCTCAAGGCTATGGAGATAGCAGGGATAGCTGCCAGCTGTCACTTGGAGGGAAGGTGTTTAGGTTTTGTTTGCAAATAATTAGCAGCAGTTAGCACTCAACACTTCAGGGAGCAGGGCAGGGAAAAAGAAACCAGCACATACAATGCAGCTGGGCAGGGATAACTGATCGAGGGGATGAGGAAACACACGTCGCCATCCCCACTTCCAGCCTCCAACATGCTGCCATCCCTGAGATGAGGTCCCAGTCCAACCAGGTCCCATGGGCATCGCTAAGATGTCACGTGGGTGAGCACACACAGCTGAGCTCAGTTTCTGTGGTACCTTGGCTCATCTCCAGAGGCACCTTGGTTCATCTTCAGTGGTACCTTCGTTCATCTCTGCTTCCAGAAGCACCTAGAAGTGCTCCCAACCCAGACGCATCCTTGCTTTGTTGACGCAAGCCCCAGTAATGCCTCCTTACCTACCTGCAGCAATCCTTCTATGTTCATGTTTCCAGTCCCGTGTTTCACGCCCGTTGCGCGCTGAAGACGCTTACACACGGGTTTATTTCAATGTCACCCTTTGCCAAACAAATGCTTTGGGATTCTGCATAAATCTGGGCTTTTGGGATGGAAAGATCTCACTCACAGCTGATGAAACACTCAAGCCTGATGTAAGCTTACTCGCCTGTGTTATATTTTTTGGAGGGAGTCTCCAGGGGAGCAGCCTGGGCTCTATCACCCATACCTGGCTTGTCTACTGCTGTGGGACTCTTCATCCAGGGGCTACGTGCAGAGCAGAGCTGGGAATCAGAGCCAGGGGAGTATTAAATCACAAAACACTTGCTAAGGGAAAATGCAAAACCTCACCTTTGAGAGAGGGTCATAAATAACCGGCACAGTGTTCGCAAAGGAAATATGCCCCAGGGCCAGGGATATGGATTTTGTTCTTTTTCTCTAGCTTTTAGGCACAATTCTCTTTTTCTTAAACAAGAAGCCTCATTTATTGTGGAAGAGACCTTTAAAGAAAATGAGCACAATCTCATTGTTGCTGGAGGGGGACAGATTCACAGCGGGATGGCAGTTTGCAGAAGGGTTATCCCAGAGGCAGGAGCAGCCCAAGGACTCCCAAATCTCTGTTCCACATCACTGCCTGAGGAAATGGAGAAGCTGATGCCCATGAAAGAGACCCACAAGGTACTGCTCCTGGCTGAGAGCACTAGGGGAGTCTTGGGATGAAAGGGAAAACAATCCCACCTCTCGGAAAGAGGATTTAATATTTTAAATTAAGGCTGGGATTTATCTTCATAGAATCATAGAATCCTTTAGGTTGGAAAAGACCTTTAAGATCAAGTCCAGCTGTTAACCCAGCACTGCCAGGACCACCACTAAACCATGTCCCTGAGCACCACGTCTACACGTCTGTTAAATGCCTCAAGGGATGGGGACTCCACCACTGCCCTGGGCAGCCTGTTCCAATGTTTGACAACCCTTTCCATGAAGACGTTTTTCTTAATATTCAATCTAACCCTCCCCTGTCACAACTTGAGGCCATTTCCTCTTGTCCTATCACTCCTTACTTGAAAGAAGAGACCAACCCCACCACACTACAACCTTCGTTCAGGTACTTGTAGAGAGCAATAAGGTTTCCTCTTCTCTAGGCTGGACAATCTCAATTTCCTCAGCTGTTCCTCATTAGACTTGTGTTCCAGAACCTTCAGCAGCTTCGTTGCCCTTCTCTGGACACACTCCAGCACCTCAATGTCTTTCTTCTCGTGAGGGGCCCGAAACTGGTCACAGGATTTGAGGTGTGGCCTCACCAGTTCCAAGTACAGGGGGATGTAATGGCTTCCTCAGCCATCTGAAATGAACTAACTCAAACTCATCCTCTGGACTGCTGCAGTCATGGTGGAGAGGTAGGTCTCCAGCAGAAGCACCACAGATCATGGAATCACAGAATAGTTTGGACTGGAAGGGACCTTTCAAGGTCATCTAGTCGAGTCCCTTGCGGTGAGCAGGGACATCTTTAGCTGGATCAGGTTGCTCAGAGCCCCATCAAGCCTGACCTTGAATGTCTCCAGGAATGGGACTTCCACCATCTCTCTGGGCAACCTGCGCCAGTGTCTAACCGCCCTCAGTGCAAAACATTTCCTTCTTACATCTAGTCTGAATTTCCCCTCTTTTAGTTTTAAATCCTTTGTCCTGTTGCTATGGGCCCTGCTAAAAAGATTGTCCCCAAACCTCATTTTACCTTTCCTGCAGCAGATAATACCCAAAACCAGAGAGGGGCTGAGGTTGCTCTGTGGACATCTCAGCTCCTAGTCCAGTGAAGAAGCAATGAAGAAGCAGAACTCAGCATCTGTAGCCATAAACTCTCCTGCCCCAGGGACATGCAATGCACTCCAGCTACTACCTGGTGGTGCATGATTTGGCATTTATAACAACATACTGAGATACAGCCCCTGTGCAGAAAAAACTCTCACACAACTTAAACCGGGTCAAGATGCATCAATAGGTGGAAAGGAGATTCAACAAATTATCTCAGCACTAAAGAAATGATAATGCTGGCTTTACCGGGTGGCATCTCCCTAGCACCATCAAGGGAAAACTGATTTTGCTGTAGCGTGTGGCTACACATAATTATCCATGTAATGAATGCAGGAGTGGGTCACAGGATTTATCTTCAGGATGTCAAAGGGCTAGTGGCAACTCGGAGGAGTTCACAGAATCACAGAATCACAGAATGTCAGGGCTTGGAAGGGACCTCTGAAGACCATCTAGTCCAACCTCCCTGCCAGAGGTGGATCACCCCGAGTAGATCCCACAGGAACACATTCACGTGGGTTTTGAAAGTCTCCAGAGATGGAGACTCCACAATCTCTCTGGGCAGCCTGTGCCAGGACTCTGTCACCCTCCCAGTACAAAAGTATTTCCTTAGGTTGAGGTTGAACCTCCTGTTTTCCAGTTCGTAACCATTGCCCCTTGTCCTGTCACTGGACACCTCTGAGAAGAGTCTGGCCCCATCCTCCTGACAACGCCCTTTAGATGTTTATAAGAATTTATGAGATCCACCCTCAGCCTCCTCTTCCCCAAGCTAAACAGAAGCAGTTGTAAAGGATCTGCTGTGCAAAAGGCAGGCGCAGGGCTGCAGAAAAGCACATTTGGGACTATGCTCTGGCAGAAAACGTAATTGTTATTAAAATAAAGTGTTGTTAATTAACAAAATGCTGCTAAAAAGTGCCCAGGCAGTCCCATGCTGCCATTATATCCTGTGCTAAGAACACAGCGGAAAACTGCTCACCCTCTACGGATTGCTAACATTTTTCAGATACGTATTTCCATTGGCAAAGATCTCCTGACTCTTTGTTTGTTGAACTGTCTTGCCTGGAGACCCAGTAGACAATTGGCGCTGGGAAAACTCAGCCCAACTGGGGTTTTGGTGACAGGCAGGGAGCAGCAGAAAAAAACAGAAGCACAGGGTAGCAGAATAACTAATAATTAGTGGTCACGGTAGTGTTGGGTTGACGGTTGGACTAGATGATCTTAGAGGTCTTTTCCAACCTTAATGATTCTGTAACTCTACAATTCTATGATAACCCAGCCAGGTCTGCAAATCCAGACCAAAAAACCAAAAGATTAATTCTAGGCTTTCAGTAGTGTTTTAGGTCAAACCCAAGCAAAAACTGTTGAGTAAACAGTCTGGGTGATACCTTTTGCAAGACATCAACGTATGTGAAAATGTGTACCACCTGCATTGACATCTTGCCTTGCCAGCCCTGGAACAATGGCAACACTCAGACTCTATCCAATTTTAGAGATCTTCAGGCATGCAATGCCTAAATTGGGAGCTTGATTACTGCTGGTCTCTCTTCAAGGAACACAGATGGGGCAATTTACAGCAGGAGCCTCGAGATGGAGAAAGCATCTCTTGAGTCCAAGAGGCATCCATGGACTCAGGGTCACGCTAGGGGCTGTGATTAGTCCTCCTGTCCCATCATAGGAAATACAGTTAAGAAAGGTGACCTAGTAGTCGTCATTAAGGAGTGAAGGAAGAGCAGATCCTTGCATCATCCACCCAAGCTGCTGTGTAGGATGTGAGATACTAAAGCCACGTTTGGTGGAGCAAAACTTGACCTGAGGTGGAGCAATGGATGGGGAAAGAAATCTTGACATCCTAAAAGGGTGGATACCTAAAAGGTTTCTTCTTGATGCCTTGGCCGAGGATGTGTACTGGCAAGGGCTGCGTTATACTGGAGAGTCCGAAGAGGCACCATCTACAGGGGGTTTTCCTGGCACGTTCTCAACCTTCCCCTGCTCATCCCACAGGGTTGTGCGGAGCTTGTTCATCACTAACAAACCTCAGGAAACTCACTGGCCAGACTTGAGCGCTGCACCCCTCAATAGGCAGCCCAAGCAAGGACACTAGCGCAGTGGGGATGACTCACCAGGACTGAGTTGTTGTCTGCACCGATATTTACGGCTCTGCAGCCGGCGGAACAGGGTGAGATGTATTCGATAGAGTTAGAGCCGCAGATGGGGTTGTAGGCTTTCTCAGGGCAGTTGCACTGGAGGTTACACTCCAAGGTGTGGTGTCCCAATTCAGAGCTACAGCAGGAAGAAAATATCAACGCATGGGATTGAGCATCTTATATTGAAAATGCACTGAATATCTATAAAGATTAGCAAAAGAACATTCGATTACTTAAGAAAACCTTCCCAGTATGTAAATGAGGGTGCACAGAAATTCCACTATGGCATCCCCAAGTCTTTGCTCTGCCTGGGCAAAGCCTCCTGACTCAAGGGAGTCACCCACTTCCTTCCTTCCTTCATATTTGGCCCAAACATAGGGTTGTGGGGTGGTGCAACATCACACAGTGGGAGGTGGTGAGCTTCCCACCAAGGGCATGAAGCAGCTTCCATCAAGACCACAGGGTGCTGAACATGTGAATTTAGAGCAGCTTGGACCAAGCCTTGAGGGAAGACAAGGTCCTGCCTGTGTTTGGCTGCGTAGGGAAGCAGCCACGGCTTTGAAAGCATGATCCCAGGGCTGGCCCCTGCCCAATTCATTGGCCTGTGAGTAACGTGCCAGAGTTTCCAAGATGAAAATGTAATCTTGTGCTGTTTGTACCAAAACTGCATTCACTGTGAGTTTCATCACCGGTCAATGGAGTTAGAAGGAGTAAGGACGCAGCAGATTCAGTGTTTATTCACAAAAGCACTAACTTCTAGCCTTATTTTACCACCATTAACTGTTTCTCAAGAAAGTACAAACCCATTTCTGGGTTTTCTGCTTTACTTCCACACCAAGGAGTGCAGCTGGGGATTGGGAGGGGGTACCCACAGCCCTGGGAATATCCCACCCGTGCCCAGCTCAGCTGGAGCTGTCGGTACCTCTCGCTGTAGGTAACGCCCGCAACCTTCTGCGTGGGGCAGCCGAGGAAGAGGAGGGGAAAAGCCATGAGCAGGCAGAGGAACATGCCGAGGACGCACATGACGCTGCATTGCTTCAGGGACATCTGGAACCGCTTCAGGATGGCACCACCTACCACGATCCCAACCATCGCCCCGGGGATGTTCACAGCACCTGGGGAAAGGCAAGTCCATGTTTTCCATCCTCCAAGTCCCTTCATTATAGCGAAAGCCTGGAGGATTTCTTGTTGGATTCCTGTTTTTCAGCATCGGTGATCTGTAAGGGACCAAGGTTTTTGCAGGGACTGGTGGAATAACCCTAAGAAAGAGCAGTTTAGCAAAAAACAGCAGGACCCTAGGGCAAACTGGCTGTCTTAGGTATCCATACACAGAAGGCATAGAGAACAGTGAAAAGCAATCCAGCAAATGTGATTTTTCGGTGTAGGCAGGAGAAAACACCAGTGAAACTTGGAGAGGATATTTAATTTCTGCAGTAATGTGCCTCAAGGTTTCCATGGCAGATGCGGAGTTTTGCCAGATCCACCTTTCAATGGGATAGCAAAGAAGTGCAATCTGTTTAATTCAGCAGGGAGGTTGCTTTCAGCCCATAAATATCCACACACACACGAGGAAAGGCTTTCCAATTACAGCATGCTTTCTGATCGTACAGAAAAAGGCAAAGCAAGATTCAGTAGCTGGGAACAAAAGCTAGATAAATTCGAACAAGAAATACGGTGCACGTCTCCAGCAGAGCGGGTAAATCAAGCCTGGGAATGACTGAGCAGGTCACGTCAGTGGAGGACACCATTGCTTCAGCATTTAACCTTTCTGCTTAGGCTTATCCTGGGCTTTACCAGCCTGTTCTGCTCACTTCCTTCTGATCTGATCGTACAGAAAAAGGCAAAGCAAGATTCAGTAGCTGGGAACAAAAGCTAGATAAATTCGAACAAGAAATACGGTGCACGTCTCCAGCAGAGCGGGTAAATCAAGCCTGGGAATGACTGAGCAGGTCACGTCAGTGGAGGACACCATTGCTTCAGCATTTAACCTTTCTGCTTAGGCTTAGCCTGGGCTTTACCAGCTCACTTCCTTCTGATTTATTTGTTGCAGACTTCAGAAGGCTCTCTGGGGAATGCATGCTGTTCGTTCAAAAATACATTAGAAATACTTTTGCGTCTAGATTTCTGAACTCTCCTACTGATTATAAGCACAAGGCTTTATTCTTCGTATTTTTATTACCACGACAAAATCACAAAGGGAAACCTCAGCCCCGGACAGGACATTCTGGATATTGAAACACAAGCAAAAGAAGTCTAATCTCACGAGCACACATCCTGCTTAACACATCCTCCTTTCTGTCTTAACAATACCAACACAGCAAGCAATTGGCTCAACCATTACAAGCAATTAGTCTAACTATAGCAACATGTTGAAGAGATTAAGCTTGATTATGACGCTAGCCTGAGTGGCCTCTTGCTGCAAAGTTGTTTTCAAAATGCATGCTTGCATTACTGCAGTTTTTAATTTTATTTACTCTCTATATGTGTAAAGTAAATAAAGCAAAAAAAGTATACATATATATAGTATATATAAGTATATATAGTATAAGTATATAAGTATATACGTATATAGTATATATAAGTATATATATAAGTATATAGTATATATAAATATAT
>NW_009702012.1:0-28885 GCF_000703405.1 Apaloderma vittatum
AGCTGCTCAAAATACCTCCAGTTTTGCTGTGCTGGTTTGTGTGTGAACTCTACCTGTAGATCTGGACATGTGCCCTTCTAGCCCACGTGGTAGTGAGTAGTTATGAGACGGCTAAAAAAGACGAGCACATGAGCACAGTCAACACTTTCCTGGGGAGAGGGCTCTGCTCATAGCTTTTGAATAAGCTTTCTACTGAATAAAGTGGAAAAACGGCAGTTTTTCTGAAGCCTCTGTAGTGCACTTGAATGAAATTCCCCCCCTCCCCCCCCAACAAATATTCCTCACTAGAAATGATAAGGACGTGAAGTGAGTGTTTGACTGGAGCTTTCCTGTACATAAGAGACGTGCAGGCCTGGATGATGCTGCAGGTCAAGGGGTTTCCTGGGTGAACACATGGAGGAGCAGAAGCCCTTGGGGTTCTCCATGGTGACTCAGCACTGATGCCGTTTCCCTTCTGGTGATCACGTGGCCTTTTTTCCATGTCAAAATGTCAGTGACACGGGCTAAGCTGCCTTTCCCACCCGTCTGGAATAATTATGCTTTTACACCAAGTGGCAGAGGGCCTCTTGTGTCGAGCACAGAAAGCAGAGTGACCTTACGCAGTCCTTGGCGCGTGCCAGATCACAGCGCTGTGGGCACTGGCCTGGTTGTGTTGGGTTCTCGGTGGTCTGGGTATTGGAAAACACGCCCCTGCTGCTGGCACATCGCTTGACCCTTGGCTGTTGCCATGTGACTTGACTCGTCCATGCATGTTGTTGTAGAAGTAAGACGCAGGAGCGAGAAAGTGGCCAAACGATAGCTCTTCTCTTTTTGAGTACTCTTACCCACAGGAAGGGTTTGGGAGGTTTCTAGTCTTCTTCAAGGTGACGCTTTGTTGCTCAAAACACTTTATGTGAGAGCAATTGCCCCGTGTTGTTACGATGGGGCATTGATTTCCTTGAAGCAAGAAGGCTGATGCATCTTAATGGATTAACCTAGTTATTCTCTCAAATGGAAACTCTTACATGGTATAACTCTGCCATGAAACCAACTGAGCCAAGATGCATAACCTGCTGCAGGAGGGCAGTGGACAATCCAGCCTGTATCATGAGGGAAAAGAGGGTTTTGATCGTTTCATCTGGCATAGATGCACTGTGGCGGCTAACACAAGTTTAGCCGAGCAGGCAGAACCTTTTTCCAAGGGTGATGTCATTACTATCTGAATGTAAACTAATTAGAAGGAATTAAGTAGTCCAGCTTGCTTATTAAACATGTAGGCAGTGGATAAGGAGGAAACACTTTCTTCTATAGTAGTTGCAGAGCAGCGTCACGTTATTTATCAAGCACTATAAACAGTACTTCTCCATCTGAACGCTCGCTTGCTGGTGGCCACCTCCCAGGAGAATGGTGGCTTTATTTTATCTGGTCAACTCCGATTAGAGCAGAGACAAATAAGCTGTGTTTTGCATTGTGTCAGGGGGCTGTGGTCCAAGTTTGTAGTCTTTCATTCCAGGTTTCTCTCCGTTTCAAGCGGCTGGAAGAGCTAGCTTTTTTAATGGCAGCACTCTGAAACTTCTGGAAGCCAAACAATCCTCTCTAACAACCCAAGACAAGTTACAGCAAGTGCAAGAAACCTGTAAGCCTTCTAAAATTGAGCTAGTGCACTAACCTGAAATGTGGGCTGCTGTTTTAGCAGCAA
Source organism: Apaloderma vittatum (assembly GCF_000703405.1). NCBI lineage: Eukaryota > Metazoa > Chordata > Aves > Trogoniformes > Trogonidae > Apaloderma > Apaloderma vittatum. The sequence continues at coordinate 1,679 of NW_009702012.1, forward strand.
AATTGGTCCATTTTAAGTATGTGTTTTGCATTGCTAGTGCTCAGATCTCCAGGTGGCCTATATAGCAGCACTTTGTCCTAACCTTATTTGAATGTTAATGCCTTAGAGAAGGACCTTCCACACTTGTTTGTGTCATCTGGCAACTAGAGAGCTGGGATTTTAGTGGGTCCTGCTACAGGGAAGGAGGAGGAGGGAGCTTCTTGGGAGAGAGAGGATAGGACCCTGTTCCTCAGGAGGTGCTGTAATGATAAAATTGCAGTGCTTCAATGTTGCAGCGTTAGTATTTTCATCTTGGATGCCTCCTATTAACTCAGAGCCATTAATACAGGACTCCAGGATGGCACTCACTGAGACACAGGGTACTTCAAATGGCACTATTCCTTCAAGATAATGTTCAGTTGATATTAAGGCACCTAAATATAGGTGTCTGTGTGCATGCTAGGTGCCAAAGCTCTCATTATAGTTATGGGGATGTAATCAGTGGAGCCAAAGAGAGCGATTATCTGACCAGCTTCTGCACGTCTACTTCAAGGTGAGTTGCTTTGTCGGGGCTTTGTTGACTACGTCTTATTTTGCCTGTAAGGGAAGCATAGACACCTTCACTTCAGTGTCTTTCTCTGAGAGCAGTTTAGCTCAAAGTGATAGTCTTCTTATTTGTGAAACTTTTATGGTTAATCTCTCCATAAACAGGCTGGACAGGTGCTGTTTCTATGCCAAGAGAACTAGCAAAGCAGTGGGAAATGTCAGATTTCAGCTAGAGCAAGAGCTCTCTCCTCTTCTAGTGCAACTGGATCAGTGCCTCCAAAAGTCTTGTTGTGTTAAAGGCTGTGGAAGAAATTAGGGAATATAGCTGGGTCCAGCATTCCAGAGTGAGGAGTATAAGCAGAAGCATAAGTGGATGTATTTTGGGAGGGTGATTGTGAGCTGCTGAGGAGGTATTCTAGTATTTAAATGCCCTGTTTATTTGTGGATTAGAAGTAAGGAACCCTTGTTAATCCCTCTGCTTTGATGCAGGCAGTGAACTTGCAAAGTGGAAGTTGTTTTGAGCAACAGTGCAAGGACTTCTGGTGTTTCCTATAGGCTCACTTCTCTTCTGAGCTGAGAAGATACTCTAAAATGCAGAGAGTGTGTGGTGAGTGCTGAGTGTCAATTTTGTTAACAGGTCTCTAGGTTGAGAGTTGACAGTGTACTTTATTTGAACTACCACTGGGCTGGGCCACTGGTGTACCGCAGAAATGAGCTTTATCTGGCCTGGCTAGAAACTGGGATAGTGCACTTTCTACTGCGGAGATGCTAGTGGAAAAGTTATTGCACTGTGAAGCCTTACCTCAAGGTGAGATAACATTTGGACCTCCTACAAGGAACTCTTGTGGAGCAACATCTGCTAATGTGGTGGTTTCCCAACCTCTCGGTTTCTCAAGCAGTGCTTGGCTGCAGTCGACGTTCTGGGTCTTGTGGAACCGGCATGTGTCCAAGGGAGTCTGTTAGCTTGGGCTTCTTGCCATGCTTGACTGTAATGTTTGTATCTCACCACTGAGACCAGTCTCACCAGTGAGGCTTGCTTTGCTGGATGGGAACCAGTGTGTTAGTGGGAGCTGGTAATAGAACTTCCTGTTGAGTCACTGGAGCTGCAGTTACAACTGAGTCATGGAGGTACTGGAAGTCACTACTGCCAGGCTTCTGGTTTGACTTTGGGTATTGATCAGCTGAAGAAGTCTTGTTGCATCACTTGCTCATCTTGCTGCTGCGCTCTCTGGCAGATCTATCTTCTCCACAGCCCTTGTTTTTGCAGTGTGATTCTCTTTGATGTGCACTCATTTTGCCATTAGTGTTCAGGGCTCTTCTAGTAAGTGAAAAGGTCTTCAGGATTGCTATTGCTGAATGACTCCTGACTAAACCAAAGGCAATGATAAAAGACAGGGAACTGCCTGTGAACCAGCTTGAAGTACTCATGGGTATCTTGCCTTTCGTGGAGGCTCTGTGCTCTTGTCATACTCCACCCTGTAACTTTTCTGCAGTGTCTCTGCAGTAATGACAGTGCCTTGTATGCCAGTCATGGAAACAAAGGCTGACAGTCTTCATTTTTGGCTGAGGGCAGTCCCAGGCGCACACACTCCTGCCAACTGCCCTTCTTCAAAGTACAGCTGGTTCGTGCAGTAACCTCTGTGAGTGCCCTGGCTCCATCACCTGAGCGTACACAAGCTACAGCTACAGAATGAGGGTTGCTCTTTGTCTGCCTGTGCCACGTGATGAGGAGCTTGCTGCCTCTTCAGTGGAAGGAAACTTGAACTCCGTTCCGGTTGTAAGGGGAGCGTGCTGAATGCTTTCTGGGCAGCCCTGCAGACCATGACTGTCCTGTGCTGTGCACAGGAAAGCTCTCCTAATTAGTTTCTAATGCTGGTGGCAGTGCACATCCTGGTCAGAGCCAGGCAGCAGCTCCAGTCCAGCCCCTTCCATCTAGGGATTACTAGATGAGCAGACTGTGTATATTGAAGCCAGAGGTGGGCAGGGCAGAGTGGAGCCAGTCTACCATCTGGAGAGCAAGCAGTGATTAACGTAACAATTTCCAGATGAGGGCTCCTGTGAAGCTCCATGTCGTAGCAGCAATACTGCTGTGGCTATGTGAGTAGGGAGCCTTTGTATGTTCCCTGGGGACTGGAGCTGGCAGCTACAAGGTTGTAGGAAGAGACTACCTGGCTCTGTCTTGTCCCAGAAGAGGACCTTATTGCTGCCTTTTTGTACGCTTTGAGACCAGGAGAGCTGAGAAATATAAATATAGGCATGCATAAATTTATACAGAGAAAGATACCTATCTCTGTTCTAGGCTATTTATTGACCAGCTCACGGCAGGGTTTGGAGGCTGTATACTCTGACCCCAGGATGGTGATCTGGGAGGTTGGATGCCTGTGCTCTGCACAACTACAGGAGCTCAGAACAGTCTATTGACCAAAACATCAGCCTTGGCTAAGAGCATCTCTGCAGAAGGGAGAACTTATTACCGCATTGACCATCTAATAGGTGTATTCTTTAGGGACGGAGCCCAGGCTTTCTTTGGTCAAGATGTTGCGGGGCAAGAAGAGTAAGAGCCCAAACCAGAGCAACCACCAAGCTTGCTTGAATTCATATCTATCAAACGCTAATATGTGTGATGTTTTTCACTCTCCTGCTGTGCTTTGTGCTTATGAAACTATACTAGAGACTCTGGCACCAGCAGATTTGATGGCCAAATGAGATTTGTCCACCTCACTGGCTCTAACAAGGGTGGCAGTGGCACCTACATGCAGTGGAAAGTGGTAGCGAGGCTTGCATCGAAACTTGCCTAACAGCCTGCAGCTAGGCAGCTTTGACTTCTAAATCTCCTTCTGTCCTAGCCGAGGAATCATCTAGATCATCGTGACTACTTTCCCATCAGCAAACAAAGCAACTTAACAAAAGAGGCTGGCTCTGGCATGTCTGGGCAGTGGCGAAGGAGTGCTCTGCTATCGTGCGCTTACATCAACTGACTCATGGCCTCGAAGAGGGAAGCTGCTAGCTTAATCCTCCAGCGGCATTGGCTCCGCTCTGCAGCGTGTTTAACTTGCAAAAAGTTCCTCAGTCTGCATTTGTAGTCGCACTGAGCTGTTAAATGGTGGTAAGCTTCTTGCTACAGAAGCTGGAAGATGTGATTATGAATGATTAAAAGTTATTACTGTACTGGATGAAAACTTCTAAATGCTCAGCACGCTCCCACCTCTCCAGCATGGAGCCAAAAGGGGTTAAGAAGATCCACCAAGCCTCCTTACACTGATTTTAATAAGTAAAGCAGGCTGGATGCTAGCTGTCCTGTGGCCAGCTGAAATGCTAGAGTCCCAGTTACGTAGCAAACCTTATTTTCTGACCTATCCTTTAACACTCCCCCCACCAGACTGCATGCTGGGGAGCCTTCCTGTGTGTTATTTGGGGGCATACCAGTTGGCAAGGCTTGAAACTGTGCCAGAGATCATTCTAATAACTTGATGGTGTAGATTGTGCTCCAGTGCCTCGGGGCTTTCCCTGATGTTTAATTTACTAGGATGGATATAGCCAGGAGGTCTCTGGCAGTGGGCCCAGAATATTATGAAATTGTGGAAACTGCAGTATCCAGTAAAAGAAAGTGAAAGTTTGTAATAGGAGATCATGACTCTCTTATTGAAAATTGAACATTTTTGGATGCTTCAGAAGGATGAGCAACTACAGTTGTGTGATGAGAAAACCCGTGTAATCAATCAACTGAGGTTTGCTAGGTGAATACTGCAAACCTGGAAGAGCACAGCATTCGGTGTAGCGGTGGTGGTGTGCAGGTCCGTGCCAGTGATTCAACCTGTGCTTTTAGAACTGGCCCATAAGGTGTTCCTTCAGCCCAAAAGGTGTTCCTTCAATGTTTTATGCTCTGCTTCCTTCAGAGATAAGTTATGCTGACTGGAGTTGGTAGTCAGTGAGTAGACCTAGAATTTTACTCGTATATAAAATATCTTTAACTTAATGATGTTTGAACAGTGCCTTACAAGTCTGATCTATTGTTAGACAACATCTAGCTATCCTGATGGTATTCCTTGCCAGAAACTTGTCTGAACTAAGGGACATGTTCTAGGACTAACTTGGCACTAAAGCACTTGACCTTGCCTTGCAATTTTTGGTACTGTTTTACTGACTTGTCTTAATGCCTGACAGTCCATCATAGGTGGCATTAGTGGCATCTCTTGTCTCTTGACAGTACGGATGTGCAAAACACAGGCATGTCCAAATCACAACCAAAGTCTAACTGTTGCCTATATGAGGCAGGAGAGCATCTATACTTCACAAACATGGTAGCATCTCCTCCTAAACTCTAACCTCCTGAAACTGATTGAGTGAGTGTGCTGAAACAAGGCCACAGGGAAGACAGGTGAACAAGCTGTATATGCAAAAAGGAAGGCATGATGTAGCTGAAGCTAATATCTGTTACAGAAAGACTTGGATTACAGCTTGAATCAAAGGGAAGCTCTTTGATTTATCCTGCCTTTGTAACAATCCCTTGTTCAGGGCTCTGCTGCGCAGATCTAGTACTAAACAGTACAACTGAGCGACTCTAGGTCAGACTCAATTCATTTAATCCAGTGAGTGTTTGGTCAAGAAATGCCTAATGTTCGTTTGTGGAATGAGTAGAACTGTAGGTGACCAGAGTGCAACTGCAGTAGGAGTTTAGGACTGTTTCTGGTGGGAGGATTTCATTTGATGCTTCAGCTTTGAAATGATGCTTCAACACCCTCATGACTCAGCTTGGAAGTACACCAGCCAGCGTCCGTAATCTCACTGAGGTGTTGCATAATTTAACTGTAAATGGGGCAGTAGTAAGCAACTGCTGTCAGAATTTTGTTTTATGTATGAGATTAGCAAACTTTTGTCAACCTGGAGGTACCGAGAGCTTGGTCTCTGCACCACTTTATATGGGTAGATCACTTGCTGTGTGCTCCAGCTGTTATGAGCACACATATTACTCGAAGGGAGTTCATGCAGTCTGAGCTGTTGTTCTGTCTTAAGAGTAATTCAGTGAAATGTGGTCCAGCCTGTGCCCAAAGACCATCTGACCTCCTCCTCTTTAATCTGAAGAGGCTAGTAGTGCCCCAAACACATGCTGGTTTTTTTTCTTCAGTCCCTTCACTCAAGAGCTGCTAAGGCTATGTGGAAGGAAGGGGTGGTGCTGAAAGTGCCGCTTTGAGAAGACTCTTGGGATGGGGGAAACAGGATTTTCCTGATCTGAGATGCAGCAACTCCATCTGGAGATGTTTCAGTCCTTTTGTGCATGGCTTAGTCATGCTGGTGTAACTGCATCTGTTTGGCAGGGATGGCTTCAGCATTACAAACAGTCTATGCTTAGTCAACGCTGTAAGATCCTGTGGATAAAACAGACCTGATATCATGCCTCGTAATGTAGGGAGAGACTTGATTTCTTCACATCTGTGCTGGTTTACTTGAAACTGGAAATGGTGAGGCATAGAATCAAATGCAAGGAGGACACTTACATGTGGGTGTTAGCGTGAGACTTGCCAAGCACAGGAGCTGCCCTACATGGGATCAAACCCAAAATCTAAACTGCTTGCATGGTCTGTGTGAGCCCAGCAACTGGCTGCTAATGGGAGGCTTGCAAGTTTCTTCATAACAGCCTGGCGGCTGACTGGTGTGAGTCCTGCTGTACAAGAACACAGTTTCTTAGAACCGGTTAGAGCTTAGCCCTAGGGAGCGTGACCAAATGAGAAGGGAGCCGCTGAATGGCAACTGTTGGCTCCTATCGCTGCCCAAGTCTGGCTTGCTTCTGCAGCTCCCTTGCAAATAGTCAAGGTCTTCTGTAGCAGACGGACGAATGACAGCACTGAGGGATCGGGTTGTGGTGTGTGACCAGTCCTGCCATCTGGTGTGCGCATGTGAGACGGAGACTGGGACAGGGTCGGTTCAAGCCAGCCAGCTCTTTCTGGGTCAAGCCAGTCAGCTATTCAATGGGGGAATGTGCCCGAAAAAGGTTTTTGGTGGTGCTGTAACTAAGAAGTGGGGGATGAGCTTTACAATGAAATACTGCATTCAGAGGTAACGGACGTCCGAGATAGTCTGTATTTTCCACACACATATTAGCAAAAAAACTTTGCAAGCGTTGGAATCTTCATCATCCCGCCTTCTGGAGAAAATGTGATTACAAAAGCAATCACGAAGGCCTTGCCTTGGATTGTTGAATCTCAGGCTGGTTGTTGTGATATGGAAGGACTTGATGTATGTCCTGTAGAGTAAACTACAAGCATATCAGCTAGGAAGAAGCTAAAGCAGGGCTTGATAGCAGCAGGCTTTACAGCTGGCAGGTGTTTCTGGCACTGAAGTGTCAGCAAATAGAAAGTCATTTTTGTTGTCTTGTGCATAGGCAGTTGCTATAGCATATATCCAGTTACTATAGGATATATCCTCCTATAAAACCTTAAGTCTGGGTGGTTCCACTGTAACTTTATGTAACAGAATACTTGGTAAGCTTTGTTGTAGTAAGGCTAACCATTTGTAGGTTTAAGTATTCTCATTAAGTTTACCAACTGCTTTAACTGAGACTTTGAGTACTCCAGGCTTGTGAGTTCATCTTTCTACTAAGGAACCAGAAGTACTGCCAGTAATCATAAGGGATTTTTATCTGAAACCTGGATTTCACTGACCTAGCATAGCACTGCAAGCAACTTGCACAAATCAGAAATATATATATGTGTGTATATATATATGTGTGTGTGTATATGTATGTGTATATATATATGTGTGTGTGTGTGTATATATATATATATATATATATATAATCGATAGAATGAAAATGCTTTTGTGATCCTTCATGCTTTGTCTCCTGGCTCCTTGGCATATCTCACACTAGGTAATTGCTAGAGTTCAAGGCAGAGTAGGAGACTCCCAGGGCTGAGATAAGAACCTGGGTCTTCTCCTAGCCATGTGCTGGGATACCAAAGCCTGTTGTACTTAGTCTTGCCTGATAATTCCTGGAGGTGGGAAGTATTCCTGCCTGCACATTTGCTTCCCTTCCTTGGGTGAAACATAACAGCTTCTTCCCTGCCTCCCAGAATCAATGTGTAGCATGGTGATGAGGTCGCTTCTGACTTCTGGGAGCTTCTTGGAGCACATCTGCTCAGGTCGGGGCACTTGTGCAGCTCTAGCGTTACCTGTGGCAGTTTGCTGCTCAAACAAAAGCTGGCATGGAGCTCATTCGAAATGGGCAGTAGTTGTACATGTCATTTGTCTCCAGAAGACAGGTTTCCCTAGGGCCAGAGGCACACATGTGTTTTCCTGGTGTTGCTGAGACACATTGGTGATTCATAGCGTGCCACCAGCCTAATCTGAAGACCTGAGGCGCCATAGACCACGCCACACTTTCATATAGACATATCTCTGATTTCTGAGGGGGCACTCCCTGAGCTGAATGGCTGATGGTGAAGAGAGCGAGTTGTGCTCCTGTGGGACCAGAGTCCTTGAGCTGTCTCTCTTGCATCCTGATGCTGGTGTGCTGCGGGCTTGTGCTCTGTCCTGTAGCAACAGCCTCGGCAGGAGGATTGTGCAGGGTTGAGCCTCTTGGCATGCTGGCACGTGGCCTACAGCTGCACGCCGACCAGTTTGACCCAACAGGCCTGCTGGAAGAGGACAGATTCAGATGGGACGAGTGGAGACACTAGCTGCTTTCAGCTCTTCCCTCTAACCCAGTCTTGGACTGCCTTCATCAGTCTCGGGGCTGTAGTGCTAACTGGTCTGCTTTGCTGGGAGCTAGGCTGTGTCTTACCTTTATGGAGGGAGAAGACTTGCTTCTCCAACCCATGCATGCTGTCCAGGAGCAACGAAGCGGCCTGAAGCCCACTGTTGCCCTTGCTAGGAAGTCTCAGTGATCCTGCAGAAAGTTTCAGTGCCATGACAGTCCTCAGTGCTGATCCTGTGAGCAGGTGGCAAGAGAAAGGGCAAAGAAAGAAATGTGCACCCAAATGCAGGCGAAACTGTTCATGGCAACAGAAGACAATGCATGGATGGCAAGAATTGCCTAAGGATAGGGACTGGTTTTGCAAGGACAGCTGTTAAAGACATCAGGTTAATGTGCTTACCTGTGTTAGAGAGCAACATGACAAAGTCCAGTCTCTGTTTAAGTGGCTGTAACTGCCGATGACTTGTCTGAAGTGAGTTGCTCAACCTTTGCCTGTCTGGGCTCTGCAGCAGGGGCTCTGTGTGCTGTGGCCATCCTGCCTGTTGTGAGCTAGCCGGGGATGTGTGGCTGTGCTACTGCAGGAGGAGGAAAAAGCAGCAGGGACCTTAAATCCTGTCACTTCTAATTTCTTCTTCCGTCAGGAGGGTCATGTTTATCTGTGTTGCAGTTACAAAGATGATGAAGGGAGTGGAACATCTCCCTTCTCCCTTATGAGGACAGGATGAAGGAGCTGGGTCTCTTTAGCTTGGAGAAGAGGAGGCTGAGGGGGGGCCTCATTAATGTTTATAAATATATCAAGGGGGAGTGTCAGGAGGATGGAGCCAGGCTCTTCTCCGCAACATCCAGTGACAGGACAAGGGGCAATGGGTACAAGCTGGAATATAGGAGGTTCCACAAAAGGATTAGGAAAAACTTTTTCACTGTGAGGGTGCCAGAGCCCTGGCACAGGCTGCCCAGGGAGGGTGTGGAGTCTCCTTCTCTGGCGCCATTCAAACCCTGCCTGGACATATTCCTGTGTGACCTACTGTAGGTGATCCTGCTCTGGCAGGGGGGCTGGAGTAGATGATCTTTTGAGGTCCCATCCAACCCCTGACATTCTGTGATTCTGGTATGCATGAGTAGGGAGTTTTGGGCTGCTGGAGACCTTTGGTGGATGGGTTTCCATTTCATTAAGGTTTTCTGACCTGCAGCCTACTCCCCTCTTCTAACGTTACTTTGCCAGGGTTCCTGGGACAGGCAGCCCACCACTGGCTTTGGCTGAAACTAACAATTCTCTGACTGTGCTTTTCTAAACAAGCAGATGAACTGGCTGTGGCTGTAAGACTGAATCTTGTCTGGTGTTTTTGCTACACTAGAAAGTAAGAAGTGCAGGTGACTTTAAGTCAGAGGGTTTTAAGACAGGTTAGGTTTGTCTGGTCTTGACTTAGGCAGCTCACTGCTCATCTCTCAAGCCGGCTGAAACAGATGAAAATTAATTCCCCAGAATGAACCCTTGTAGCTGTGTCTGCATCTACTTTGCAGAACTCTTTGAGGTTATACATTAACTGTGGCTTTCTCGTGCTATCTGAAGAAATGAATGTCTGAACTATCAAGTATGTTAAAGAGCTGTGGGGAAGGCTCTTTAAAGAAAAGCAGTTATAGCATAAGACTGAACTGGCTGCTTCTCATTAGATTAGCTGCAGGGAAAAGAGCTTTCTTGTTAGACTGCATCTTCAAAACATGGGCTGCCTTGAACGTGGGAGACAAAAGGTGCCCCATTTCTGTCCATTTTGTGACAACCCGCACCTGCCACTGCGACAGACCTAAGTTGGCTGTTTGTTGTGTGCCGTATCTGTGTATGCATTGACCTGCCAGTGAGATTTTGTTGATGGTCTGGGCTGTGTTGCTTGGCTGGAAGGAGCTGGGTTGTCATGAGTGGAAGAGGTGCGCAGTAACTTGCTTGTTTGATGTATCTTCCAGGTGAAAAAGCAGGAGCACAGACTCTTAAGTAGCTTCTCTGTATTGCTGAAAGACTGACCAGACTTCTAGTGGAGCTGGCTGAGAGAGAACTGGGAGCTCTTCTGCATCAGAGCTGACGTGGTGCTGTATGCTCCAGGCAGCACGCACAAGTGATGGGTTGTCACTGGTGCTGCGTGTGCTCATGGTCACAAGCTTCACCAGCTGTGGAGTCTTGTTGGATTCCAACTACCCCTGACTTTGCTCAGCCCTCTCTGCTGAAGGACATGCACTATATTCCTTGTCCAGCACTAAATTGCAATTGCACTGGGCTTCCTGTAAAGTTCAGGTGCCCGGGACAAAAGCAGAACTACTCCCTTTTTGAATAAGACATCTCTCAAGCCTTCCCTAAGCACAGGAGCAAAGGCTAAAGACCACTGTTGTCAGACTTCAGAACAGACCTTATCTGTGGTGAACAAACACTCCGCAGAAGGGAACTCTCCCTACAACTCCTCTCCTTGCTCTTTTTTGTATAAGCCTGTGCGGCCCTTTGAGCCAGCCCCTGATTTGTGCGCTGCCCGCAGTCTGCGGGTGGTGATGTGCATTTCCATAAGGCAGGGCAGTGGCAGGGGGTTTTACAGCCGCTCTGCTGCAGGGCAGGGGAATGTGTGTCAGCATCCCAGGAACCCAGGCTGTGATTCTCTATGAATTGCTTAAGCAGCCCTGGCTGCCGTGCTCTGCCCTGTGCCAATACAAACACTTGTGCATTCATGCGCTGAGCAGGATCAGGGAACTGGTCCTGCTGGAAAATTCTTTGCATAATGTTTTCTTCTCCTTTTGTTTTTTTCTTTTTTTTTTTTTAAAAAAAAGACTAGTTCCCTGATCTTCTTCACCACGAGGCTGCATGAACAGCTCTGCAGGAGATGGTGCAGGAAGAATGAAGTGACACGCTTTTATGGGAGGTGGTAGTTTCAAGTGCCCTGCTGCAGAATGTGAAACCCAACCTGATGGTAACAGGTTGGGGCATTTTCACTCTTGGCATGTTGGTTGTTGTGCTTCAGCCCTCCTTAATTAAAAAAGTTGCCGTGTCACAGTAAGGAAAAATGTAATGCTGATTGGGCAGTAGTGTGGTACTTATCAGGAGAGCCTCTTTACCTGAAAGGGTTAGACTAGGTGATCCTTGAGGTCCCTTCCAACCTGGTCTTCTATGATTTGAAGTATTAGGATTGTAGCTTCTGTGCATATTGAGTAACTGGCTGCTCTTCTTCCTTGGCCACTGCATCTTGTTCGGAGTATGCTTCTACAACCACGACCACAAACCCTGACAGAAAAAAAGACGATCAAAGCCAAGTGGACAGTGAGCAGAGATTACAGTCTGGTCCATTATGCCCATTGTGGAATAGACCTTAAAAGCTCTTACCCTGTTTTGAGTAGATGTTGAAAGGTGTTTCACTGCCTTGAGAGCGAAAGTGCCAAGAGGTGGCTACTGTGTGATGAACAGGTGGTTCATGCTTCAAACAAAAGCACCTGCTGTTGCAGCTAGGACCTCTCCCTCAAAGACAGTCCCCTGCTGCTCTTTGGCAGGAGCGCCCTGTGAGCCACTGTCAAAGCCTTACTCCTGTTGACGTAAAGTGATGGAAAGAAGGGCGGCGATGCTGAAGGCTGTTGGCAGCAAAAGCTTATTGAGGGAGGTGGGAAACAACACCCTCTGAAATAGGGAGGGTAGAAAGCTGTGGTGCTTTGAACAACCGGGGTTGGAACACTAGCCAGGGATAAAAGTATTGCTTAAATCCAGGCTATCCAGTCCACAGGCTGTTTGTGTGATAGACTGTAGCCATCTTTCTGCTCTTTGTCCTGTGCTGTAAGTCTGAATCTTTGGCTGTTGTAGGAAGGTAATTACTTCATTAACCTGCAGGGTCACCAAGCAGCACTAATGCTTATCTTGAGCAATGGAGTAATGGGAGAAACAGCTGGAAGAGCCACCAGCTGAGAAGGTGCCACACTGCTACTGACTTGGGATGTAGCAGACTTGCATGCAAGCTTCAGTTCTAACTTGCCACAAAAAGCATTGGCTCTATTTCAGCTACTCCAGAATTTATGGCTGACTTAAAATTGAAGGTGTGCAGTCAACTTAATGCTAGCAGTGTGTATTCCTGCAGGAGGAGGGAGATAGCTGAGGATGCAAGTGGTTGCTTTGGGGGTTTTTCCCCTTAACCATTTAAGCTGTCTGATGAACCTGAGCATCTGGGACTGGGATTAATCATGCGTGGGCTATTAACTGCAGAATATCAAGGTTTAACAAAGCTAAAATTTCTTCTAGCAGGTGGTTTTGTCTTCCCACACAGTAATATCAGTATTTTGAGGTTAGAAGCTCCTCAGGTCGCTCTGGCTCAGATAGCATTTCTGTTAGAGGGACAAACTGCTCTTCAACAAATAGAAAAAAAGCGAAAGACAAAACTTTAAACCTTTCTGTTAAAGTTTATTTTGAAGCTGATTCAAATCCTTGTGAAAGTCTTATTCTGGATGCTTCTGTGTCATATTTAGTAGATGAACCAGAGAGAAAGTGCTTGTCTTGAGAGACATATAAGAACAAGAGCAAGCCATTGTCTTTGCTTCCCATAAAGCTGGAAGACTCTTGCAGGATGCTCAGGGAGGTGTTTGAGGTGGGAGAGCTCATTACTTTTCAGCTGAATAAGAAGGATTTCTTAGGAGAAACAAATGTGCAAATTTCATAGCATTATTCAGATAATGGAGGATTTCAAGTGTTTTTTGACACTGCTGTAATAGGCTGCTAGGATTAATAAGAGTGGGATACAAATCATCCTTAATCTAGTTTAGGGCTTGTGGCAGCATGTGGCAAAGCCAGTGTTTTTGCTTACCTCAAAGAGCAATTTGAAAAAAGCTGCTTTGCTTTACATATACCATGGCTCCAAATTAAAGAAATGTGGTTCCCAGTTTGGGCGGGGTGAGATCAACTAATAAACTAGAAATCCTCCCCTTCATCGTGAGAGAGTACTTCAGATCTCTGCTCTTGTAGGAGGGAATTTTGCGGCAGCTGATGGGATAGGCACAGCAAGATTCATGTATTGAGACTACGACCAAGATGAAGACTGAAAAATAGTTAGAAATTATAGATTTTGAGTTGCTTGGGGTTTTGTGTTTTTTTTTTTTTTTAAAAAAAAAAAAAAGAAAAAAGTCTGGAGTATGTCAGACTTCTGGAGCCAATGATATTACAAATGAGTTGTGAAAGCCTGGCCCATTCTTGATTAAATTGAAGATGCCACTAAGCAGCTTTCTGGTCGTCTCAGCAGAACTGAATGACTATTGTTCTTCAACAATACAGCGCTCAGCAAGAGCAGAGGCCAACAGTCTCCCCAGGGCTTCCCCTAAACGGGCTGCTTTGATACATGGGGAAGGGGCTTTTCCACTGGTTCTAATGGGAAGTGGTTAATGCATATCAAAAATGCTGTTAAAAATTTTGCCTCTCACATGCAGCTGGATTCAGTGACACCAAATCAAAAGGACTAGGCAATGCTTTTTTTAAGCAGTTGTCTGAACTGTTTGGTTTAAAAAAAAAAAAAAACAAACCTTAAAAAATCTGAGCTTGTTAAGTGGTGAAAAAACATTACATTGTGAAAGTGGTATAGGAATTGAAAGGGTTTTTTTTCTACTAAGATACATGAGATACCATCAGAGATCTTTCAAAGTATCCGCTGGTTGAACTTAAATGTGTTCATCCAGCCTCTCTGGCATCAATTACAATGTGAGTGGTCTGCAAATAGCCTCAATGGACTGAAAAATAAACTGGATGGTGATGGAAGTAATTTCTAAAAGCACATCCACATTAGCTGATTAACAATCTGATAATAAAATTTTGAGCTAAAGTAATGCAAAATTGTTGGTAATCTTGCTGTAAGCTGGAATTTGTTTGCAGCTCTTTCGTATGATAACATAAACTGGTGACTCAGGTCTGTGTTCTGTGCCCCTAATCCTCTTGACTAATCTAAACCTTTCTCATTGGTATAACTCAGCTGCAATAAAAGGTCATGGTAAAGCCTTGACCATGAGGTGTTTGTTGTCTGAACAGCACAGTCCGTCTTCTTGCTGCAAACCCAAATTAGTTCAATCCTTTCCAATGCTGTCCTGAGTCAGTGTTTTATGTTAACCTTGCTGTGTTTGAAATCCTTCAGCAGCAGATCATTTCTGCAGGACTTGTATTATGTGGGGCCGTAACGAAAGGTTACTGCCTTTCATGTCTTCTGAAGCTGTAGTCAATGGAGGAAGTGCAGTCTTTATATAACTGTACAGCTACATAGAATCGTAGAACCATAGAAACATTAAGGTTGGAAAAGACCTCTAAGATCATCTAGTCCAACCATCAACCCACTACAACTGTTACCGCTAAACCATGTCTCAAAGTGCCACATCTACATGTTTGGGTTTTTTTAACAACCCCAGGGATGGTGACTCCATCACTTCAGACAAATGTTCCTTAATGCTCGTGTGTCATGAAACTGGATGATGTCATGAAGTTACATCACTTTGTGAATGTTCTGACTGGCATCCGCACATGTATAATCCAGTACTGTCCCTTGAGTATTTGGAGCAAACAAAGTCCTCGGGTCCTAATCTTCAAACTTACTGGTCGATGGGAGATGCTGCAACTCCCAGAGGAGCAACTTGGGACAAGACCCTTTTGGACAACTAAGTAGAAGGAAACATATAGTGGAACTTCACCAAATTCTCATATAAACTATGGAAAGCAGACTTGATTAATCCTGCATCATGTTTTCTATAATGTTATTGAAGTACAGTAGCCAATCTCAGCGGGCAGGAACGGGTCTGAGTTTGCTTTCACATTTGCAGGTGGCTGCTGAGCAGCAGCTGGGCAACTACACTGGAATAGCGTGGGTCTCCAGTGGTTTACATTGGGCTGCACTGGACTTCCCTCTTCTAAGGAGGACCTAGCTACCCCTGCTAAGATACAGAAATCAAACTAAGGTTCAGACAAGTACAAGACAAAACTTGTGGAGAAGCAGAACATGCAGCAGCCTAAGAAGAGGCTAATAGGTCAGGTGTGAGGGGAAATGTGAGGGTAGGCTGGCTGAACGCCCTGGCTAACAGGACGGGAAGTGTGGCTCGTTTGTGATCAAGCCTCCTTTGTTAATGCCACAAAGGGAAGGGGTGCTGGCTCGGTCATCAAGATCAAGAGTAGTTGTTTCATTTCCTGACGATCTGTGATCCTTCCAGTAGTGTTGCAAAGATCTGCAGACCAACAAGTCTGTCCAGGTGTTCTTGGAAATCTTGGATGAGTTACCCCTGAAGATTCAGATTTTGGGCAAAGTTAGTCATGATCTTAGATAAAGGTGTATGGTGACATGTCTTTAACTGTATTGGCAGTCCCCTTGTTCAATAAGAAGCTGGAGAGATTGCTTTTTAACTGCTTCTGGGTAGAGTCTTCCCACTGGGAAGAGAATGCGGCACCTGTTTTTGCACCCAGGGCCAGGCTGAGTTGGAGAGCAAGGGATTGTGCTTGCCACTCTTAGTGCAAGAAAGGAGGGAGAAAAATAGTGCCCAACCCTCCATCAGCCAAAGTGGGGCCATTTCTGAAGTCTGAATTCACTTCTGGGCGTACTGGAAAGGACGCTCAAGGGAGCAGAGTTTGAGAAGTGGGCGCTTCTTTCTGTAATCTTTATGTGCCAACAGTTTGTACTCTTTAATGTTTGAAGTGCAGCGAGATCAGTTTGTGTGAGTCACTGACCTTCAACCCGAGAAGGAAATCATAGAGGAAGTACTTACCCGACCTCCTTTCCGTGGAGGAGTGCAGAAGCACAGTGCGAACAAGCAAGGACAAAGAGAAATCTGAATTACTTCATGACATGCAGCTATACTAAAGACTGAAGGGCAATTTTTTCTTAGAAATTCCTCTAGAAATGTGCGCACAGGAGCTTGAGGAAAAGACTTTTGTTTTCTCGTAGCAAAGGAAAGTGCTAAAAAGTTTAATATCCCTGAGTTGTTTTTGTTCTTTCTTGATATTTTAAAAAAAAATTATAACATCATCTAACTACAATGATCACCTAGAAGGGGTAAAACCTTGGCCTGATGAGGCTGGTGACAGCTTGCATATTTGTCTTCAGAGAGGTCGAATGGACTAGTTAATCACCTTGGAAACTAGTTGTTTTACAGAAATGTGGGGAATGAATAAGGTGTTAAGGATGGAAGAGAAAAAGAATAAAAACAAGACAGGGCAAATAAATACAGCCATATAGGTAATAGACAATGAAAGAGCTCAATTGCTTTGTTTCACAGATCATATTAGTCCTAGGTAATGTCTCCCTAGGATGAAAATGGGTGTTATACTCATTTTTAAGTGACCCCATTTTAGGAGAAGCTAGAGAAATATGGTGGGCCTGGTTACAAAGCTGGCAAGAATGTAAAAAGAATGTACATAACAAAATGAGATTTCACACTCCCAATAAAACCGTGATGAGCTTGGATGATGCAATGCAGTATCTCCTAAACTTGCAGACGGTGCAGTGCTGGAAAGGGATGACGAGTGCATCTTGGGAAGTCAAAATTCTGGAAAACGGGGAATGTGATTTGATGGGGAAAGATGAAATTCACAAGTGACTTATAGGGCTTTGGTTTGAAATATGAGGAGAGTGACTGGTTAAGTCATGGTAGGCCTGCAGAGATAAGCCTCGGGCTGGTCACAAGCTGAGAGTCCAGCGTGTTGTACCGGTAGGAACAGTAAGTGTATGCGGCAGAACCCAACAAGGTGCCTGAAGTAATCACTCTGCTTTATTTAGCGTTGTCTTCCCTGGATACCCTGACCCTGAACAGCTTGGAATGTTGTGTGTTATGACAAACAAGTGCAGTAGAACAGGGCTTTGCTGTCTTGCTTCAGCAACTGAACTTCTGTGCTGGTTAGTGTACTCCCTGAGGCATAAATGGAGACAGCTCAGGGCTGTATTCTATAGAGGAGGGTGGCTGCTATCTCAGGATTTAGTCTGAATACTCAGAAAAAGGGAATCTCAATCTACTTCCAGTTAGATGCTGTAGTTTCAGACAGGTGAACAGTGCTGAAGGGTTCAGAAAGGCAGAGAGTCCAAACTACTTTGCCTCCCCTTCTGCTTCTTAGATATAATGCAGTAACTCATCAGTGAAGTGGGTTGGTAGGTAGTGAAGGCAGGAGCAGTCAGAGCCTGAAGCAGAATGGTTTCGTTGTGTAAGGGCTGAGCATTGGCTGCTACCAAGATGCAGCTCTGAACAGAGTCATTGCTTTCTTCTTTCCCAAAGCCAGTGCATCCTGGAAGGAGTCAGCAAGACTGACCTTTCCAATGCCAAACTGATTAACCAGAACTACTCTTTTGAAGAGGGGGTATGGAAAGAAGAAAGATGAGAAACTGCAACCTGAACAAAGGAAGCTTGTGTAACCTCCAGGAGCTCTTGTAGGACCCTGCACAAGCAACATGGTAACTTTAAGTAATCTCATCGTTAACACGCCCTTTTCCCTTCTCTTTAAAGCAAACGACAAATCTGAACCTTCCCCCTGAAGATCTTGATTCATCTGGTGATGACGACGATGCGTTCTCAGGTTCAGGTGCAGGTGAGTTATTAGCACTTGTATTGTTAGGGCTTGATCCTTCCAGACTGCGGCAATCGAAATCTTGATGAACATTGGAGCTAAAAAGGGGGAGGGAGGAATCATACACACACCCCTGCCGCGGAATACGAGAGTTGGGAACAAAGACTGAGCCTAATCTATTCATCTTGCATTGCTTCATATACTAACAATTAGCAGAAAATTAATTATAGGAGACTTGAAAGGATCAGAAGAAGGTATACTCCATATTATTCCTAATATGAACTCCATATTATTGCTAATATGAGATAATGTATGAAGAATATTATAAAATTGGAGTAAGTCTTTAGTTTTGGGCATGGCCTGAAACTGCATCAGGGAAGATTTAGGCTAGATATCAGGAAACACTTCTGTGAGGAGAGGGTGATCAATGCACTGCTCAGGGAAGTGGTGGAGTCACCGTCCCTGGAGGGGTTTAAGGAGAGGCTGGATGTGGCACTTAGTGCCCTGGTCTGGCCCATGTGGTGGTGTTGGGTCACAGGCTGGACTTGGTGATCTCAGAGGTCTTTTCCAGCCTCAGCAGTTCTGTGATTGTCCTCTTATGAGCTGGTAGAAGATACTATTTGAGAGTGTGTAAACCCCAACCTGCCAACATACATCAAGTGCAAATTTTATCTGACATTAGGTATGCACATTCCTATGGACCATATTTTTTAGAAAGTGGAGTAAAGAGGTTTTAGGGTGGGGAGAAAAGTCTATCAGAATGATTACTGAACTGCATGAGAGAGACCTTTGGTGTTCAGTGCTGAAATTGAGGAGATGCTACTGAGGCAAGAGCAAACTGTTTAAAGCATGGTATCTTGCTTCCTTCCCGCCACATGCTTGTATTTTAAATTAAGTTCTGGGGGTATAAGACCCTGATATTAGTGCCAAATGTGCCAGTGACTAAAGATGTCAAATACATGGGTGACTGCTCTGAATGAAATAAGAATTATTTATGGAAAAAGAGTCAGATAACTGTCCTGAGCAAAGGGTGGACTGAAAGCAGACATCCTCTCTGTTGACCTGTCTGCAAACACACTAGCACTTGTGACTTAAGGAGGAGCAGATGTCTAACAGGTACTGCTGAATAGCCCATCAGTCTGTCTTTTCCTTATTCCACCCAATGGGATAAGGAATTACAAACTGAACTGCTGTTATTACAAAAATTGGCTGTGTACATTAGGCACAGCTTCCTTAGACCAGCGTCCTGAGGATACTATTAATCGGTCTCTAAACTGACTGGGGATAACATTTGTTTTGTTTTGTTTTGCAGGCCCCCTGACTGACCAATCTCGCACCTGGAAAATCCCAGGAGAACCGACTAACTCCTCGTTACTGGCAGTACCCATGGATTTCAAAGAACAGCCATTTCCTGGGATCGAGAGCCGAACTGAAAAGGAAGTAATATCTCCTTTTGCAACCAGCAATGTAGTGACAGAGGAGCCAGTTGTAGCCATGAAGGAGGAAGTATCCATCCTGGGCTCTCCTAATGAGAAGACAACAAATGATACAGTTACGACAACAGCAAGAAGCCCAACTACTCACTTTCCTGCAGTGGTTCATGTAACTCCTTCAGAAGCCTCAGACACAGTCCACGAGCTTGAACCTAAAATCCCTGGCTCTGATGTGCCAGACATCCAAGACGTGCCTGAGCCCCACTCTACCACCCATTATGAGAGAGACGTCATTGCCACCCCCACGGCAACAGCTCCAAAGGATGTTGTTCCTACACATGTGGAGGTTTCTGAAGATGGCTCTGGAGACCCGGTGAGGACTAAGAGCTTTGACACCCTTCCCAGGGAGATGGCTTTAATAGTATATAGTAAATTGTTTTTGAAGGAAAGGGTGAAAATTTGTCAAGAACAATGATTGATTTAGTAAGTTATATTGATGGAAGGTCTTAGATGAGAAAAAACAAAGCTGTGGAAACTCTCCAGTACGAGACATGATGAGAAACATGAATAACCTGCCTTGTATGTTTCAACAGGGAGACTTCATCTTGACTAAAGAAGAGGATTTGGTCCCCACCCAGAACTCAGAAGTACCGGCTGACTCTGGAAGGAATGCCAAAGCAGCAGGAGCCTCAGGAATTATGGACAGAAAAGAAGTTCTTGGAGGTACCTGATATTCTGGATTTCTAGTTGATAAAAGCAGACTCTCTCAGGAGCCTTCAAGGCAGCAGAAGCTGCAGCTCTCCAAGTACATCCTCGAGCATGAAAGCCAACCTTTTATATTAGACCTCTGAAATGAGGGTGGCAATTCATGATTCTCTGTCATCAAAGCCCTAAAAGGGGCAAATATTAATCTGCTAATAGCAAAGCAGCCACTGCTAGTTATCTGGAATTTTATGTTTAAACTTACTCGTTCTCTCAACAATTAAGAGTAAAACTGTGGTAATACTGCCTGGATCAAATTAGTGGAGCTGCACCACGTAGCCTTGCACGCGTTGCAGCATGGCCCAGTGGGAGATCTGTTTCTCTGGGTCTGCCTCATGTAGATGAGCAGGCTCTTGGTAATGGCAGGGTGACTGGTTTGGGAGGGGGTGGAAGGACAAATTAATTTCTGCAAGTCCTAAAGTCGAGGACTGCACAGTAAGGAACTATTTGTAACCTACAATCATATTAGCGTTGTCTGGTGTGGCGTCTAGAGTAATTTGTGGGTTTTTTCCCCCCCTTCTAGGTGTTATTGCTGGAGGACTGGTAGGCTTGGTGTTTGCGGTGTTTCTAGTTGCATTTATGCTGTACAGAATGAAGAAGAAAGACGAAGGCAGCTATTCCCTGGATGAACCAAAACAGTCTAACGGAGGATACCAAAAACCACACAAACAAGAAGAATTCTATGCATAAACACTGTTCTTCAGGACACTTCTTATTCCATCTTTCTTGGACTCTTCTCTCCCTGCACGTGGACCTCCTAGTGTGCTTTGCATTAAACTTAAGCCATATGATCATTGGGTTATCTGCCCTTACCACTTTGCCATTGGAAATTTTGTAACTACAAAGTAGATCTGGATTCATTGAACATTCCCTGCTTTCTTGCACAACTTTTTTTTATATATATATATTTTTATTTTTATTTTTTTTAAAACAGAAGTGGAACTGCAAGTTCCTAAACTCACTTTGGTTTATCTAAAGACTGCTGGGGCAGGCAGTGGGGAGAAGATAAGGGAGCACTGTATGTATAAACCTTTTGATATTTAGGGAAAGGGCTAGCAAGAATAAACAGTTACCAGTGCTCAAATTTTCTACAGCAGGGATACTTCCTATTTAACTCATAGGTGTGTTTAAGTGTCACAAATGGCTGCGCTGGGCAGATGTTTGGTACGCAGCAATCCTCTAGCTCTTTCTGTCATATTTGGAGCACTTAATGCCTATGAAATATCAAGCTGAACACGATTTCTAGTGAAAGCAGGCGTGAGAGGCAGGGAAAGCAAATGAATGTCACGTGCTTTAAAATAACATATTTTGGAAGCATTATCCCATACTCAGAATGAGCTCCTAAGCAGTTGGTGCGTACACCAGTACAAAACAAACCCCGAAGACCCCCAAAACTAAGTGGAGAGTTCCAAAACTCTAAGTGGAGACCCCCAAAACTAAGTGGAGAGTGCCTCACTACCCTCTTGCTCTTTCTAGGCCTAAGTAAGAAATAGATCTTTTTTTTATTTTTATCTTTTTTTTTTTCTCCCCAAAGCAGTTTCATTTCAGACATTCCCTCTTCTTAGGTGCCAAGTCTAGGCTGGGCTGCCACGCTGCAGATGCTCTTTGCCCGCGCTACCGTGTAGCTGCCAGATGACTACGGCGAGTTGTAGCATCTACCTCTCCGTGCGCAGTTGACACTGGTGGTCTGGTAATGTGGTCTGCCATCTACGCCACAGAATACCTTGGCACACAGGGACGGAAGGTAGAAAGCAGCATATCATGACTCCACAGCTAAGAAGCAGAGAAACGTAGTGTCTGAAACAAGCGTGACGAAGGCTTAAGTGTAGATGGCCTTAAATATATACAACAGTTGGCGTGCTTGATTCTCATTACTATGGAACAGCCCTTCAGAGGCTGTTCCCGCACTTTGGAGAGAAGCAACTCCAGGGATGTCAGACTAGTAAGGGCCGAAAAGCACCTCCTGAGGAAAGTCGGGTTGCCTCAAGCTGTTGGTGGTCAATGTGCTGTGAGATGCAAGGTGCTGAGGCCTCACGTGGGGTCTGGAGTTCTCCAGAGTATCTCAAAGCGAGCGAGAAGAAAAGTGTGGTGTTCTGCACGAGTTCTGACTTCTGCTCTGCCTTTGGTTAGCTTCATGCAAGTTCAGTTCCTCATCACTCAGTGCAGAAGGTATGGGGTGGGTGGAGGAGTGTTTACAACTGATGTAAATATTTGTACTGTTGAGCCAGAGGGAATCATTGGAGAATATTGGAGAATATTGCAACAAGTTGGTACAAATGTTGCGCATTAACAGTAAAACTTAAAAACCTGTGTAATTTAAATGAAGTATAGAACACTCCTGAGCTGCTACGCAGCTAAAATTGGTGCCTTCTCTGCAAACCCAAGAAAAAAAACCAACCACTTGATTCCAAACTCCTTGAAGCACAAGAAAAACTTGTGCATAAATGTAGCTAGCTGTTTTTAAGTAAAGCTGCAAAGTCCATTATGCCTCTTTGGTTGGTTTTTTGTGGTTTGGTTTTTTTTTTTTTACTGAATGAATTTTTATAGGTTAATGCAATGACCAGATGGTGTTAATTTCAGCTGTAATTCTTTGCTTTGTATAGGAATGTAGAAATGTTGTTCAATAGGTTTATCTATGAAAAGGTTCTTGTAAAGCACAGGAAGATAAAGTGGTAAGCTTCAGTTGTACCTCACAACCTTGCTAGGGGGAAAGGAAAAAAAAAAACTGTATATTTTGGTAGTCTAAATGACAGTTTGTGAAACAAACATGACATTCTGTGTTATTTAAGTGGTACAAATGAAATATGAGTTCTAACAGAAGATGCGACATTTGGTTATCTGGATGCCATGTAAAGGTATACTGCAATAAATGGCATTTTGGCAAGAACATGTGATCGGTGAACATTGCTCTGTATAACACTTCATAAAGTAGATGGGGTTTTAAAGGCTGCCCAGCTCTTTAAGGAAGCTGGGATCCAAGTATGAGATGTGGATTTTGGTGCTAAACAGATGGAGGTTCAGCTCAGAATCGGAAGGGTATGGAGGCTCTTCTCGGTGGCAAACAATGATAGGACAAGGGGTAATGGAATCAAGCTGGAACACAAAAGGTTCCACTTAAATTTGAGAAGAAACTTCTTCTCAGTGAGGGTGACAGAGCCCTGGCACAGGCTGCCCAGGGAGGTTGCGGAGTTCTCTGGAGACATTCAAAACCCGCCTGGACGCGTTCCTGTGTAACCGTCATCTAGGTGTTCCTGCTCTGGCAGAGGGGCTGGAGTAGATGATCTTTTGAGGTCCCTTCCAAGCCCTGACATTCTGTGACTCTGTGTGTGATACTGTGACACCGCCTCCTGCCTCGGATGCCCGGGCTGGGGTGAGCTGCTCTGCCCTGAGGCAGCATGTGGGGTGTGAACTGGCTGTGGTGGAGACTTGAATGAAATCTGCAGCATTTCACCCTGATTTTGGCAGTGCTCCTTGCTTGAGCAGTATGTCACCAACCCCCAAAAGGTGAAAGAAGTCGTCTATCTTCCACGGAGCTCCCTCCTGCTACCTGGCTTCTGCCTCTGAGAGCAGGGAGGGCTGCAGGAGGGGCAGCTCCAAGTCTTTCTGTTAAAATGTACTTCCTGAGACAAATTTGGAGACTGTACCTCCAGGCAGGCCTGTCCTAAGTATTCTGCTGTACATCATCAGTTACTCCGGGGTGCTGCAGCTCATGTGGGAGGAGATGGAGCAAAACAGAAGTACAGGAAACTCCTCCACAAAATAGAGAAGTCAAAAGCTGCTGCCTTTCTGGGTGGGTCTTACTGCAGCTTATACAATTATTTTCTTTTACAAGGCTTTAAGCTGTAAGAAACTTACCTTTTTTTTCATTCTTTAAACTAGCTGTTGTATTTTTAGTTTATAGTCTTTTGCTTACACTAGAACCATGTGGGCTGGGTGTTTCCCATCAGAAAATGTTTGGAGGAATCTTGGTAATCAGAAGATTTGAGGTCGGGCAAGAGGATTGATGGATGGAGCATAGAAGTCTTGTTCCACAGATAAACAAAGCTGGAAGGGGCTTCCTAACTATGAACCAACATTGCCAGTCCCTTAAACTGGATAAAAGACTTGTGTAAGATCAGAGCTGACTGTTTTGCATAGCAGTGTCTTTCTTGAAATATATTCTCTTTGTTGGGGGTTCCCAAGACTTTTGCTTCCGCTTTTCTAGTCAGTGATAATGTGGGAAGTTAAAAGTGGTGAGGAGGGGAAAAAAATGAACTGCTGAGGGAAGTGGGAAATTTCTATATGAAAAGTCTGACAAGTGAAACCCTGATCCTCAGCGTGCACTTGAGAGAAACTTTGTTGTACTAAGAGACAATAATCTGCAGAAGGGATAGTCTGCCTCTGTATCCTGGTACAGGTTAGCCTGGGCTTTCCTGAGTCATGTTTCTGTCCCCTGTGCTTCCTGACTTTCTCCTTTATCCATGCTGGAGCAATTATCACATTTGCTCTTGTTCACAAGTGAGATGCAAAGAATGGGGCTGGCAGAAGACCTGACCCCTCCTTTGTTCTGGAAAAATGAGCTGGAGGGTGTAAATGCACCAAACGAATGTCAAGGAAGGCAGACTATGAGAGGAGAAGGTCTTCTTACAATTCTCACTTTGTCAGGTTGCTCTAGACCCTATAAAGGAAGCTAAAGCAAGTCTAAACGACTGTATAACCTTGTGACTGAAATAGAGAACAGGGGGAAAAAAAAGAGGGCAACTCTATGGGGGTGCTGAGAAGAAAAGCTATTTCAGACATTTCATAAATGCCTTATCTGAGTCTTCATCAAGACTATCTCTATTGACAAAAATGAGTAGTTAAATAAAGGTGCAGGCTGCAATTTGCACTGTATCAGGTAGCTGCAAAACTCAGAAAAAAAAATCCACCTTTAAATATCAGGGGATGAGATAGAGGCTCAAAACTGAATAGTTACTTGGCATTCTGGGATGGTGTTTAGCTCATGAAACTGGAAGCCTCATGGAGAGCATTTTTAATAAAATTAGAGGACAGCAATTTTACTGCAGAAAATGGAAGTGTAGTGCTTGCACTAAGGAAAGGGGAGAAAGGGTATGGCCTCAGCAGTATGGAGGATCTTACAAAAGCGTCTGATGGATAGAAAAATTAAAAGATAGTATGCTGATAAATGGGATAAAATATAAAATAGATTCACCAAAAGTAGATTGTGCCAGACTACTCAGATCTCTTGCTTTTCGATAGCAGTTTTTTCAGTCAAAGGCAATGTAATGTAATTGAACTTCGGTAAAGTCATTTATCAGTGCCACAAAGAAAATGAATAATCAAAAGGAGGAAGCTGTGAATTAGTGGAAAAAATGTAAAATGGCAAGAAACGGGCTAAAGAGGAGCCTGCAGCAGGCTCTGCAAGATGGGAGGTTAGTAGGAAGAAAAGACCTCATTTTGAGAACATCTTTTTAGATGGAAGGGAATACACAGAATTACCTTTGCTTTTGGTGATTTGGGCAGCCTGAACAGTGTGAAATATCAAGTGTAGAATATTTTAATGTTCTGACAAGTAAAAATTAGGATCAACTTCAATAGGACAAGGTCAGGCATTGAAGGGGGTAGCAACAGGATTTTCTGCTCTGACCTGGGAATAAGAGAGAGGAAGAAAGGGCTAGGTGAAGTACTCAGTTTTAGAATAATTATCTGTGTTATGCAGCTGTAAGAAAGGAAAATATAAATACAGGCTGTAGTAGTCAAGGCATTTCCAGCAAATAGAGGGAATTTTCAGCATCGTGGGTATCATTATACAAAGAACTAGTGAGCCCTTTGCTAACGATCACCTACACATTCTAGGATCAATTCAGGCTGGGAAGGAACTGAGGAAAAAGCATTAGAATGATGCGGAAGTAGAGTCTCTTCCCACAGTAATGGTGTTTGGTTTCTTCATCCTGGGAAAACACTGACTGACAGGTCCTACCGTTGCTGTCTGCATGCTTGTCATGGCACAGGACGATACAAAAGATGGAGATGAGCAATTTAGGCTAAAGAATAATATGGGAGCAAGGAAAAAAAAAGAGGAGAAACAGGCAAGCAGAAATATTTAAATAATTAAAAACCTTGAGAATCCTTTCTTTAACGGTGGGAACAAAGGATCAGGATGGATTCAATACAAAGTTTGATGTTCAGGGAGGTTATGGCATGAAATGTTCCTGAACCAGTTGGAAGTCTTTCAGTCTATGCAAAGAATACAGAGACCGGTTAAACACCCATCCTTTCTTATCCTGTTTTTCCTCCTAACAATCTCTAGATCAAGACTGGAGTTTTGCAGGTCACTTCACTATGAGCTGAGAAGAAGGTTCTTTGCCTAATACAGACAACATCAGCTGAGCCACGTTTCCAGGTGGAAGTTTCTGAAAAGCCACTGCTTTTGGGAGTCTAGACTAATTAGGCAAACCAGTGTCACTTGTGCTAGGAGAAAATGTGAAGTATGTCTTCCTCAGCCTGTTTCCTCATACTGTCTACCATTAAGCTTCAAAAATTCCACATCTCTGCAAACACTGTGCCCCTCCCCCCAAAAAAATCCTAGTTTAAACCATGACTTCTCTACACTTACCATTGCTTATAGCACAGTGTGGAGAAGTCAGGCTGGGATTCTAACAAGATTTAGCCTCACTAGCATAAAAACAGCAAACACAAGAGGAAAGTGTGGGCACAGAGAAAGGGTGGTGCAACATGTGGTCATCTGGAGCACTATCAATGCTGCTGAGTTTATAAATCACCCTTTAGCCTGCTCTGCTGTTGCACACAGTCCATCTCATCTCACCCCAGTGCCAATGGTCTGCTCTTACTTGCATCTACTCTAGTTTGCTACCTTCCTTCTTGTAATGTTCTTTAGCATGAGAAAAGTAGCCGGGCAGCCTTATGAAACATTCTTTGAGATGATAACAAAGCGTAATTGAGACCAATGTACTCTGCCTCTTGTGTGCAAACACACATGTATGTCCGTACATGTGCTTACGTGTATGCATGTATATGCTAACTAGAAATCAAAACAGGAACTAGAGAAGGGTAATCACTGAATTCTAAAAAGTCAGAAAATATGAAGTGCTCTTAGAAGTGGACAATCCTACTTCAAAATGGCATAAAACAAAGAATAAATAGGCATTTAAAAATAAAGATAGATAGCGGATTTCAGAACACAGCTGTTCCAGTTTGACTAGACCCATGTGACTTTGTGACATAGAAGGGTCTTCAGTGCGAAACCCGCCTTGGCCAGGCTAACCATCACGGCA
>NW_009702012.1:28916-35936 GCF_000703405.1 Apaloderma vittatum
CATTCCTGACCCTCAAGGACCTGTGAGGGAGAGAACTGTGTGCTTAAAGGTGCTCCACCAGTCCAAAGGTCCCCAAATGGTTACTTATATCACTGTGGTATGCAATATATTTCCAAATAGTATGCCAAAAAAAACCAAAAAACCCCAAAACCATAAAAACAAACCTCAAAAAATCCATCATCAAAATCTGCCACATCTCCCTTATCTCTGGAAATTACAGGCAGGAGCCAGCTAGATCCCTTCTTCTCTACAAAGAGCTAGGGGTCAACTCGTGATGTTGATGAGGAGGAGGAGGAGGAGGAGGAAGGGGGGACACATTGAGGAAATGATTGGGGCAGCACGGAATAAACTTCTGCTGATGCCACCAACGCATTTCTCCCTCTAAGCAAAGCGTGGGAACTCGTGTCTGAGTGACTGGCTAGCTGTTCTCCTCGGGTGGTAAAATGGGTTGCATTTCTTTCTGAAAGGAGCAGGTTTGAGTGCCAGCAGAAGCTCAACAGTAGTGAAGAAATGCAGCTTCTGAACAAGGTATCTTTCTTTTCTGCAAGGCAGTGGTTGCTGACTCCCATCAGATTTGGAATTGGTAGGTGCTGAGAGCAAGGGGCTGCTCCTCCAAGAGCTGCTCCAGGCTGCTGTGGCTCCCTAAACATGAGCACGTGTTGTTCATAAAGCTGCTGTTGCTGCCCTGCTTAGGCTGGATGCCTTTCCCTGCTGCAGGAGGCCAGCCACTATGTGACTGAAAGAAATCACAAAGGATTTTTTGTTATTCTACCAGATACACCCAGACTTCCTCATGGATAGCCTTAGTAGAGGAAGGAGTGTTGAAACTTGGAATATTCTCTGGGCAGAACAAAATTAAGGCTGAAATAATTTCAAGTAGGTATAAAAGAACATTATTGTCTTTTGAAAAAAAACCATCAGAGGTTAGAAACCCTCAAAATAAAGCAGAGATTGCCTTCACGTATCACAATCAAGTGAGTGGATGGCCCATCTAATTGCCTTCACGTATCACAATCAAGTGAGTGGATGGCCCATCTAATTATTTATCCATCCATACATGGAGGATATCTGAAAATTCACCTTTGCTGCCAATCAGAAATCATCTTAATTATCCATTCTTCACAACCCTGCTCTGAATGGACACCAGGGTTTGGCCAGCCCTCCAGGGGCTGCCACGTGAAGCAATTAGAACCGTACGTGGAGCTGCATGCAGCACACAGCCCTGCTGATGGAGGAATCAGTCCCTTCTCGTTCAGTACATTCACCCCTGAAGGTGACTTTATGAGTAACTTCAAACAGCAGTTGAGTGTTCAGTCTTCATGACCCAGAGCAATGGGTCAAGAAGGTCTCCTTGGAGTTTTATTGTTCTCAGGGTGGCACAGGAGAAAATGTGGCTGTTTCGGAGTTGCATCACCTGCCTTTTATGCAGAGTGAAAATGTGGCTTTGTTATTACTGCTATTAATGTACTACTGGAGGAAAAGATAGTTTGCATACGCTCTTGAAAACGTTGGTTGAGTCTGCTTTTCCTGCTCAAATACTGCTGTTAATGTTTGATAGCGGCTGTCTGAAAATAGAAGCCTTTGAACTGTTTATTGTTCTTGGGAGGTGGTTTGTCTTTTTTGCTACATATGTAAACTGGAGCCTGGCTGCAAGCTTCTTGGGCATGGAATAAATGATTAGAGCCCTGTTCAAAAGTGTGGTTGGTTTTAAGTACTCTTTTCAGATGTTACCAGTTCTACTTTCAAACAAAACCCCTACTGCTGAAGCGCAGCTATGTGTGCTTGCACAGCCCTAAGGAGTGGTTGTGTGGTTACTCCACAGTGAGGATTAGTCACACATTAACCACAGCTGTAAAAACACGTCTATGGGAAAATCACATCCCAACACTGAGGGCCTTTGAATCTGCTGCTTCTTACTGAAGAGGTGGGTGTCTGTTCCATTTTTCTTCAGCATTGTGCAACGTGTATCTGGCCTATTTGCTTTCTTATCCTGATGCATCATAGCTTTTCCTTTGGCAGTCTTCTACCTCTCCCACTTCCATGTACGATGGTCTGCTGAGGACATACAGGTAGAGCTGTGTCAGCCAATGTTTCTAAACCAGCAGCTCTTGGCAGATGTGGGGGGCACTTACACTGTTGCAGTATTTAGCCCCTATTTCATTGCTACCTGAGGCAAAGCAGGCCATGCCAAATGATGACTTAGAGCCCTGTGATTGTAACAGCTTTAGACCCCTGAGGAGCAAGGATGCTCTTGCTTATTGCCAAGATGACAGCTAAAGGCTATAGCAAGTTCTCTTGCTTTTTACTCAATAGAAAACCACCACCCACTACTGTTGTCTTCTCTACATGTCCCCTACACCTCATCCTGCATAAGCCTGATCCTGAACTCGATTTCCAAGTCCTCCTCTCCAGATCTTCTCAGAGGTAGTAAAGTTGAAGAGCTTAGAGGGGAAGGAGAAAGAGGACAGCATCCCTCTTAAGACCATGTAACTCAGTAGGACCAACGTGTGTCCAGCTTTGGCCTCCAACAACTGTTGGTGCCACAGTACACACTTCAGAGCTGCCAGCAAGGGTCCCAGATGATCATCAGCCATCTGTTAGCCCCACACTGCTGTTGAATTCCCTTTAAAGAATGATAAACCTTCTTAATGGAAATAATTCTTGGGGTGGGGGGAAGGGCAGTGAAAATCAGAGATAGACAAATAGGAAAGCTTTCTCCAAAGCTGCTTTGGGCGAAGGAAGAAAAGCAACACTCGTGAAAAACATGTAATTACCATATCCTCCACCCTGCCCTTGCTTCCTCAAGAGAAAATTCTCTCTTTATATGTTAGTCTGGCTTCTGAATTTACTGATTTGCTCTAGGCCTCTGTCACATGGCCCATTGCAATTGGACAACTAACAAAGTCTCCTTCATATAAAAAGTGAGACTCTGTCAAAGTTTAAGGCTGTGCTGGCTACTAAACTCTTACAGATGCTCTCTGTGATCCCACCACCACCCTGCCATGGGAAGATAACAGCAGAACCAGGGAGAGAGACTTTAAGATTGAAAAATAACCTTGAACCAACTTAATGAAAAAGAGAATAATGCTAACAATAATAGCAAAGATAAAACTATACACAGATACATACAAGTATGCAAATATGCTCAAAGATACAGGAGAATATCTTAAAAGAGGACCTACGCCTTCCAGTTAACAAGGTCCCAAGCAGGAAAAAAAAGTCCCAAACTGGACTTGGCAGCAGACAGGATCATCTGAACCCAGAGTCCCAATGATGGACACACACACACAAAAAAAAAACCTAAAAAAAAAACCTGTACCACTCTCACCCAGGGGAGAAGACCGCCTGTTCTGTCTCCTCTGCACTGTGAAAACAGGAGACAGGAAGAGCAGCAGTACAGGGAGAGTGGATAGACAACCAACACCAATCCTACCGACACAACAAACCCAAAAGGCCATAGTGGTTGCCTTAAGGGCCCTTATGTACTGAGCACCATGGGAAGGAATATCGTGACTGGTCCATTTGGGTCATCCTCTCCTCCCCATAGGCACGGCTGCCCCTCCTCCGCCACTGTGATTTCTGTGTGGCCCAGGCAGCCCCAGAAAACTTTTATCCTGGTGCTCTCAAACCAGGACGCTCCTTTAGACTCAAGCTGCTGGTCGAGCGTATCAAGAAGAGCTGAGCCTTGGGAACAAGGCAGTGCAGCTTTCTGGTATTGCTGGAAGTGATGTCCCTGTGTTTGAGGACTGAAGGTGGGAGTCCTCAGCCGGCTTCTGTGGTTTTATTCTGCTTTCTGAAGCCACATCCTCACCCTGGCTCCTGCCCAGAAAAGACAATTTAGGCTGGGGTAGGAATGTGTGTATTACCAGAATGTGAGGAGATGAATTGCTCTGAGAAAGTGCAGGTTTTCCCTGCATTGGGCTTATTTCCCTTCTTACGAAGCACTGCTACCTCTAATACCCGCTACAGCTTGTTTTCCTGTTTCCCCAGCGACACCTGTGTCAGACCATCCTGCCCCTTCCCTACCTGCAGTAACAGAAGGCTGCCTCAGACCTCTCACGTTTTCATTGCATGGGGCAACACTCTTTTCCAACAGCAGCTCTGGTGGCCCCATATCCCCACAGGTGATGCTGGATCTATCAAACTCCTGCCCTGACTGCTCCCTCACTCTGGGGCAGTGCCTCTTCTGCCTGGCCGGAAGGGGAAGGACCCTGCACACCTCCTTGTGTCCCAGGGCCCCGCTCCTTCCCAGCAGTGCCTGGCACGCTCTCCAGGCTGTTGCTGGCTGTTCCCCCGTGCTCCCTTTTCCAGGGAGGTGTCTCCCCGTCCTCCTGGAGCATCTCTAGTGCTGCTCTCAAGAACGCTGCTGGCCCAGAGTGGACTGGAGCCTGTGTCCCTCTCAGGCATGCCTGCACAACGTCCGCAGGCTCTTCCTGCAGGCCAGGGAGCTATCCTGCCAAATTCCTGCTCTGAGCATGCCTGTCCCTGTGCTGGAAGGGGAAGCAGTAGACCACAATGAAGTGTCTCTGCAGAGTGGGGGGTCTGGGAAGGTTTCTGCCGCAGGAAAAGTAAGATTTTTCTCACATTGCAGAATGCTCCTTGCCAGCCCATTGCACTGTTCTCCTGCATTTTTACAATGTGACACTCCATCTGACTTTTCACAGCCTCATCCATGAAGGGCCTCGTCCTCCAAGGTCATCACCTATGTATATAAAATCTTTCTCTATAAAGGAAAAAAACTGTGCCTTACTGTGGTGATTTAACAGTTAGTACAGACAGGGCTAAAAAGTTTTTACTAGCACACAGCAAAGCCTATATATTTGCTGATAAGTGATATAAGACATTTTCTTGAAAGAATCTGTGCTCCATCTTAAATACAGTCTCAGCAGCTGGCATCACTGCTGGAGCAAAAGAAAGTTTGAATGAGTGCCTGTTCCTACAAGGATTATTCTTTAGTTATCACTCCCACGTTTCTGGTCACTGTGAAACCAACAGTCTGGTTTTGGTGCTCATCTTCCTGCTCTGCCTCCTGTCCACAAGAGAGCTAAAGTCCTTGGTCATCCCTGGGGATGTCTGGCTTCTCTCAGATGCTCCATCCTGTGTGTCCTCAGAGCATGATTGTTTCTAAGGGGCTTGAACATCATGCTTCTTTTGAAAAACAAATTCAGCTCTACCCTTCGTCGTGTTTACATGAGGCATGTAGACAACAAGATGTTCTGAACACACAGATGGAGGTAACCACACCAGGACAGAAGTTTCATGGAACTTACTGAACCTGAATCAAATGCCACTTTCTTTTCTTGAAAAATGAGGAAATAACGACTGAGATGGGCAATAACCAAGGGAAAGGAATGTGAAACTTCACAGCAGGCATGCTCTGCTTGCAGTGTGTTTCCCTTTGGCTTACTGGGTTGAAGTCCTGTGCTGTTTCATGCACTCGGTGTGCATCACCTGTGCTGTGCAGTCTGACCCTAGTCAGGAGTAGCAAACGCTCACTTCTCAGGGAGCATTACACACCGTCATGATGTACCACAAATCTGCCAGCACTTGCTGATTTTTTTGCTAGAAACTGGAGTGTTTTTACAACAACTTTTAAAAAACAAGCTGTATCTGGTTAGAAAGAAAGAGAAAAGAAAAAAAATCCGGACAATTGAAGTGCAGGGTGGAGCTCCTCTAGTGGAGTAAGCTAAGCAGGGTCACCAAGCGCGAAGATGTGAGCAGCTGATGGCGATAAATCAGAAAAAAGCAGGGAAGGATCTGCTGAGGGGGCAGGAGAGCGGCCTCATGCCAGCAGCCACCACACTCAGCAGCATTTCCCATCCGTCTGTCCCGTGGTTGCTGTGCAGCACGTGGCTGTTGAAGTTCGGAGAGCTCAGATTGAAGGTTCTCATGTTTCTGTTATTCTTGCATCGTTCTGTTTGTGCAAGGGAGGAAGGCCAAAAGGTTGTTCGAAGTCCTTCAGGAGCAAGAATCATGGTGAAAGACAACACCAGTGCTGAATGTCTTAGTTGCTGAAACTGGTGTGGTTTTATGCTTCCTTGGGAAGGGACCTCTGGAGGCAAAACCTGGCTCATGGAGCCATGTGCGTGTCTTCCTTCCTTCGGGCCGGAAAGCCAGTCCAGGAGGATGAACCAGCTGGACACAACCAAAATTTCAGCATTAGTTTGCAGGACAACTGTAACCTTTTCAGGAATCTAGTATGGATTAGCAGCTCTTCTGCTTACTGGCTGCTAATATCTGATGAACAGTGCTCCTGCTTGTTGTGTACAGAAGCACTTTGGGAGGCCCACCTACACTGACTAAGATCAGAAGTATGGCGAGAGTTAACGTGGTTAAGAAATATTCCCTTCCTAGGGAATATACCCTGACTGTGATGGGACCCAGCGTTTGTAGCTGAGTCAAGTAAAAAACATACGAAAAACTGCAGTCATATGGGCGCTTAGGAGCCAGTAGTAGATAGCAGTTGCAAAAGTTTCATAGCAATGGGAAAAGAAAGCAGATCCCACTAATGTCTTTACTGAGAAAAAGACTGCAAGTTTGAGTTCAGCCCATGTTAGATAAGTGGGTGAAGAGAGAAAGAGCTTTGTAATGAACGCTTCAAACATGGGAGAAGACTAATTAATCCCAGTGCTCACAGGAGGACTTGTTTTTCCTGTCAACGCTCAGAAGGCTTCTAATACAGAGAGACAGGAATAATTTGTAGAGATCGGATCAAACCAGCAGGCAGGTTAGACTCCAGCAACAAGAGGAAAGGCTGAAGGAGCTGGGTCTCTTTAGCTTGGAGAAGAGGAGGCTGAGGGGTGACCTCATAAATGTTTATAAATTTGTCAAGGGGGAGTGTCAGCAGGACGGATCCAGGCTCTTTTCAGCGACTTCCAATGACAGGACAAGGGACAATGGGTACAAGCTGGGACATAGGAGGTTCCACAAAAATATTAGAAAAGCTTTTTCACTGTGAGGGTGACAGAGCACTGGAACAGACTGACCAGGGAGGTTGTGGAGTCTCCTTCTCTGGAGACA
>NW_009702012.1:35974-48371 GCF_000703405.1 Apaloderma vittatum
GGCAGGGGGGCTGGACTAGATGATCTTTTGAGGTCCCTTCCAACCCTTGATATTCTGTGATTCTGTGATTCTGTGAACAGAGAGACACGATGAGGAGCAGTACCAATGCGCTCCCAGGTAAGTCCTGCGCTGTGTCCCACAGAGGTGGTCCAGAGGTGACCCTGACACCAGTGGGCTGGGTAAGCAGCTGTGTTTATGGCAGATTATGGCGGCACACAGAGCTCCTGCAGCCTCCAGCTAAGGAGGAACTTGATAGAATCATAGAATCATAGAATTGTATCAGCTGGAAGAGACCTGGAAGATCGTTGATATAGCCTTTGTCCCAGCCCCATCAACCTACTAAACGATTCCCCCGAACATAACATCCACTCGTCTCTGAAACACCTCCAGGGATGGTGACTCAGCCAGCTCCCTGGGCAGCCTGTTCCAATGGCTGACAGCCCTTTCAGTATAGAAATTCTTCCTAACATCTAACCTGAACCTCCCCTGGCATAATTTAAATCCATTTTCCCTCATCCTATCACTCTCCACTAGGGAGAACAGATCAACCCCCGCAACTCCTGGGGAACCCATGCAGGGAATTGATGGACACATTATCTCTCAGCTCCTCTTGCAGATGTGGTAGGTAGCATTTTGGGTAGTATAAAAAAAGTTTAAAAATTGACTTCTGGGGATAAAATCGTGACATCCTGCTCTTCAAGCTAGTGTTACCAGGCTAGAGATGCTCTTATTTTTCATTGTCATAAGGAAGTTCCTTGAGACGCTCAGAAATCCGTGGCATAGGCTGTGAATTACATGAATTGTAATCTAGTTCTTCATTAAATAAACTACTTTAAAACCTGCTTATGCACCAGTGTATAATCTATTCGCTGTATGGGATGCCAGCCATACTATAACTATGTAAATTCAGTAAGGCTTTATTTCTTTTTTTACCTGTGAATGAGAATTATGCAAGTAATGACAGATAATATAGCTTCAAGCTTTCAGCCCCAGTAATTCTTGAGTCCTAAAAATGGTTACAGCTAAGAACTAATAGAGATACACGCAACACTTCTTCAAGTCTCTATCACTTGCCTCAGGAGTGATGCAGCTTGTTTATTGTTTGCCAAGCTACAGGTGAATAAATCCTGCAGAAAAGGTTCTAAGCAGAGTAACATTTCATTCCTTCTTTGCTAAGTGCTTACTGAGAGCCAGGCAAAAAGCTTTACTGTGCTCAGTCACCAAAGGAACCTGCCTGTGGGCTTCAGCTCTGTGGGATTGCCTGGCAAAATCTGACCAACATCACCTGCCCACATCCCTGTTCACACCGTGGCTGAAGTTATCCAAGACATGAAGATGTTTAGTGGAGATTAAATAGCAAAATACTGATCTCTGTGGACTTTATTTCTTCCTGACAGTTTATCAAGCTTATCTAATCCCATTAAAGAAATCCTTCTGGTCCTGTACTATTGGAGGATGCTGATTGACTTTCTTGTGCTCGAGGATGCAGACAAAGACACTGATGAAAATTTTTTAAAAAATAGTTTATGAATCTTTTAGGTGAGAACATCAGTGGCTGTGCTAGTGTTAAACTGCACTGGTCAGATTTTCCTAGATCTGGTACTCTGAGTGTGTTCTGTCCCCTAAGCCATCTGCCTATGTATTTCTTCTGGTCTTTCTCACCTTTGCAGATGCAGTTCTTAAGCTTTTTCAGGCCAAATCTGCACAGTTTGACACCCTGCTTGACCACAGGTGTGAAGTACATAAATTGAAAATGAATCAGGTAAATTGTGACATAAATTAAATGAAAATTTCAACTTTTTCCATCCACACTACTTAGGAACATATACTACAAGTATCTAAAAGGTGTCAGGATTTAGAGAACTGAAACTGGACTAAGTAATTTTCACCAAGTACATGTATAGTGGTAAATAAACCAAGACTGGGATGGGAGTTCAGCCATGGACATGCAATTGCAGGCATGTTCAGTTGTTAGCATGCCTGTCCCATTATTTTTGGCTTGTACCAACCAGCGCTGTCCCAAAAGCAGCCCGGCACCACCTGGGGTACACCACAGACTGTTCCCAGTGGTTCGTTTTCACTCAGCCACAGTGCACAGGGGCAGAGAGTTCAGCCATATGGATGTGAGCTGTGCTGAGCCACTTTGCCTCGGGGCTAGCAAATGGTCCCTGGCCTATTTTATTTATTAATAAAGACTGAGGAGATAAGCTAAAACTGGATGCAATCTGCTAAGTGATTTTAAAACTGAAGCAATCTGTAAGCGTGAAATTGGGCATTAAAAAAAAATATTAAGTGTAAATTATTTCCATCCTATAGACATGATGAAGGAACTGGGGTGGACACGCTTGTGCACATGTGGCAAGGACAACCATGGCACGGATAAGAGCTGGGAACTTAAAGCTCCAGGGTCATCCTTTCACTTTGTGGCTGGATTCATGAAAGCTGTGTACCTGGTGGAGCAGGTCGGGGCGTTCTGAAGTGTCCTGTCTCCTGCTGTGACAGCAGCTGGATGGTGACACAGCTCCCCACTGGGGGTCCCACTGCTCTTCCTTCCTGTGGAAAACAGGGTATTTCCAGGATAAGTTCACCTGGACCCAGGAACTCATGGGCATTGCCAGATTCACCAGCCTACCTGAAACCAGAATGATCAAGGGAGCACTGAGTGAATTTTTAAAGCAAAGACAGATTTTCCTTTTTTAAAACAGGTTTTCCACTGACTGTTGTGGTGCCTTGTTAATACCTATTTTATACAGTAGCCAAGCTGCAAAAAGAACATGCTAGGCCTGCTTATTTGCCCTTATATCTACAGTAATGAATGCAAGCCTCATCTTTCCAACAACATTGTTCGGAAGAGGATTTTTCTTTCACAAATCCCAGTTAAATATCTTTCAGTTAAACATCTTTCAACAAACTGAGTTTTTTTCCTCAGTATGAGCAACAACAAAGAGATGTGCCATCAATCTGCAACGTGCCAGCAGATACATAGGTGTTTAGTGGGTGGGAAGACTAAGAACATCAGAAAAGGAATGAAGAAAAGCCTGAGGGATGAAACGTTAGCCCAGACAATTTTATTCAGGCAGCAAAGAGGGAAGAAAATTATTTACTCTTTTTTTTCCCTGAACTTCCATCCCTCCACAGTTCCCTTTCTGTAGCATCTGCTTGAAATGTGCCCCACTGAGGAGCGGTCACCTGGGACAACTGTTCCTCTTTCTTCTCCTGCTGGGACCTCAGCCATGAGGACTGGGGGGTTGTCCCAGGGCAGGAAAAGACTTCCTTGAAGGGTTTCCCCTGGTCCATGCAGCGAGGAAGAGGGGGCAGGCAATGGGCCCTATGGGTTGCTGCATGTGAAGTCATGGGGCCTGAGAAAGAGGGTGTCAATACACAAGAATGTTTGTGAGAAAGTCTGTGCTGGGGTTCAAAGCCACTGCGCAGAAGAAGAGAGAGATTGGAGATCTGAGATTACCTTGGGCATCATGTTTTATGCTATTTCCTGGGCCAAACCATAGATCTTTGTCTAATCCTGGTGGGGTTCAGACTCCTGGGGTGCTTGCGCTGCAGCCAGGCCAGTTTGCACAAAGACAGCCCAAAGGGCTTCCAGGGTGAATGTCAGTAACCATCCAGCCTTGGCAGAGTTTTGTTCCCAGGAAGCTGCAAAACCTGCCTGAGAAGGCGGGTGAGTACCCGGGCCCCAGGCTGCCCAAATGGTTCCTTAAAAGGCTTTTGGAGATGATCCGTGAGTGATGTAACACATGGGATTTTGCAAAGTGCTCGTCTCCGTCCTTGAGCCTGCTCCTTTTGCAGTCATGGGTGAGCTTTCACTGAGGGTACGGCGGTGCCCGACAGTGAATCACACCAAAACCCTGTACGTAAAACTGCATGGCCTGTAAGCTGTTATCTCAGGAGCATTGCACCATCGCTGCCATCCTGGATGTTCCCGCAGTCTGCAGCAGCCCCACAGTTCCCTGGAGGGATCCTTGCCTTGGGGCAGAGGCAGAGCAGAGGACAAGTCCTCCTTTTCCTCCTCCTCCTCCATTTGTCGTGGGGCAAACGCCTCCCAGAAATGATATCTGATGTCAAAACAGCAAATAACAATCTATTATTTACTATATATTTATTGCCAACCTGCTGTTTGTCTGAGATAGTGGGATAACGAGCTGCTAATGGACTCGGTCAGTGATTTTCAGTTAGTACAGGTTTACACAGTGATTTTTGTTTTAAGACCTCAAAGAATAAAGGGTACTAGGAGTATAATTAATGGCATTCTGTCAATGCACAGACTGCATTATTTTGTACACTGCATAACAGAATGTAAAGGATACTATGTTTTGTGGTATGTGTGGAGGCAGGATTGAGCTGGGACTTCCAGCTCACCATCTCATTTTCAAACCGAGAAACCTCTACCTCGCTGCTGCTTTGTTTCTAGCTGTGTATGTAGATTGACAGCAGAAATTATTTTGACCATTAAGAAGCAGCATCTCCTTCTGAAATGCAGCCAAGTACTGAAATGAAAAAGCAAACCTTAGCAGTGCATAATCAGGCTCCCAGCAGTTCAGGAGAGGGAGTAATAAGTATCTCGTTTACCTGGAAATGCAGGAGGAACAGAGCAGGCTGCATGCAAGGACCCATCTGGGCACTAGGAAGGAACCTTGAGTGAATTCTCCTCATGTGAAAAATAATCATAGGACCTCAGCATTTGGGCATAATTTTCATGTTTCATTCCTAAAACTTTGTCAAAACAGGTGATTTTCATGGTTTATGAAGGCATTTGTGATGAACTGTTACCAGCCCTACAGCTATCCTTGACCGTTCTGTGAAGCCAGGATTCTTTGGTTGAGTTTAGCTGAAATCAAGCAAGGAGCTTCTCCCAAGAACCATTCAACACAAAGAGCTGTGCTGAGTCCAGCTCGTACTGGAGATCACGTTCCAAATCCAGACCGAATCTAATATTTGATAGCTTTGATCTTCTCAGGAAATCTCACACCCCAGGACAGTGCATCTCATTTCACTGCCAGGACAGTGCATCTCATTTCACTGCCTGCCTAATGGGGTGGGAATTCAAAGCCACTCTCAAATCCACGTTCCAGCTTTATAGTATATAAATGTGCCTCAGTTTAATTCTCAAAAGTGTTACACTTCTTTGTTCCTTCAACTTTAATAAAATATTTATTGCTTATAATAGGAGTGACTCTGTAATATAAATGAGTGCTACATGACTGGTTTATATCCAACTTTAAATAATGGTGAAACATTTTAAAAAATGTATATATTAAGTTCTCATATACTACACATACTATGTTCACCTTTAAAATGTGTTTTAATGCATTATTATACATTTTTGTGTTATTATACATTTTATCATAGAAGTCGTATCATGGCCAATTAAGAATGCTGCAGATCTGTAGTGGTAGATTATGGTGGATCTGCCACTAATTGGTGGAATCATTTGTGCTCAGTGTCTCTTAGGATTTGGTTTTCAGAGTTCCTGCTTCACATTAGTGAAACAATTATCAACTGTTGGACTCCTTTTTTTTCCTTTTAACTTCAGTGGAAGTATGGCTGATATTACTATAGGCATGTGTCAATGTGTTTCATCAATAAAAAAACATGTTCAAAATTCCTTCCTCATTTCTGGCCAGGAACTCAGATTTTGTATTGTTTGCATAGCTGAAAAGCAGTGTAGTGTTGGAGTGACTCATGAATGGAAGTTAAATACATTACAGTGGGCAATAATGCAGTCTGAAACGGTTGGGTAAATATAACCCTGAGAAGGGAAATTTACTATATTTTCTTCTGTGAAAGATCAGCTGAATTTTGCGTTTATCAGTCAGGAACGCAACAAGTTCTGGCTAGTTCCTATGGTTTAGAAACCTTTCATCCTGCAGTTTTGATGCCTTATTTCCAAGCTCACTGAGAGAATTTCATTTAAAGTTTAACTTAATCTGGATTCTATTATAGTTTCTTCAGATAGAACAAAAGGAGAACTTTTATTTCAATGTGGCGTGTTTTTAGTTTTGTTTTCATAAAGAAATCACATGATGAAAGTGTAACTCCAAAGTGTTACTTCTCAAAGCTGCGCAGTGCTTTACATCTGTCCTGACTTGCAGAACTCACTCTATGCACTGAAAAACCACCTTTAACGAGGGAGCTGTTAAAATGTGCTATGATCCCACAGTCAGATGCGTGGCCAAGAAAAGGAGAGATTTTTCAATCATCATTAAGAGAATTCTGGCTTCCTCTGAGTTATTATTGTCTTTCTCCATCTTTTAAATTTTATATAATAAAAAATTTTGGCTGCTTTTAGGGAAACAGATCACGTACCCATCCCCCTCTCTTTATTTCCATATCTCTCTCTGACTGCCTCCTTACAAACACCCTCTGTAGGGGGGGAACAAAAGAAACAAGTAGATTCCTGCACTGCAGTCACTTTTGGTTTGCGCTTTGTCCCAACCAGAATCTATCCTCACCCTTTTTATTTTCCTGCACGTGCTGTGGTAATGTTTGTGTTTGTTCAGGTAGTGGCATGTTGTCCACAGAAACACCCTTCCCAGGGGAAGCTTCTCACTCTTCAGAGTAAAAGGACACATGGATTATCTGTGTGCATCCATGAAAGCTGTTGAATTTGTTCTCGGTTTCTGTTGCATTCAGCCTTGTGCTAATATCTCCTGAAACTTCAATGGATGGAAGGCTGAAGAACTTTAATTTGGCAGCTTGGAAGAAACTGGGAAATTGAAGCAATTTACAGCTTGCTATGTATTATGCATAAGAAAATGTAAAAAGCAAAAACCATAGTTGGCAAATAAATAATTTTTCTCTCCTGTACAGTTAACTGCAAATAAAAATGGCCTATAAATGAATAGTTGCACCCAGGGAAGGCAAAGTGCTGCTGTTTGTCCTTCCTCAAGCATCACATATTGAGCGTTACATGAACACAGGTGTGATGGTCACAATTCGTGCTCTGAAAGTCTTTTTCCCCCTTTTTAGGAAATAAACCAATTAAAGGTATTCCAGAGTCTTAAATGTATATTGTAGATGAGTGTTGCCTTCTGTCGTGCATCAGATGTTAGTTTTGCAATCAGATTTTCAGGGAATTATAGAAAAAAATTAATTTGGAAGTAAGCTCTGGAGATACCTGGCCCAAGCCCTGGTCAGGGCAGGGCTAGCTTCAGTTAGATGAGGTTGTTCAGAGGGTTTGTCCGGACAAGTTTTGAAAAATCTGTAAGACTGGAGACTCCACAACACCTTCACATTATCCAGGTTGTAAGCTCTGGTGGAAAAAGAGAAAATAAGAGTCCTTGGATGATCCAGAGAAATATTTGGAAACTGTGTAATTAATTATCTCTCATGTGCACTAAATGGGTATTTCTGGTATAATTTCTTGTTATTGTGGCATTACAGAAATGTGTTGTGTTGCACCCTGTTGA
Organism: Apaloderma vittatum; assembly: GCF_000703405.1. Lineage (NCBI taxonomy): Eukaryota > Metazoa > Chordata > Aves > Trogoniformes > Trogonidae > Apaloderma > Apaloderma vittatum. Next base: position 43,396 of record NW_009702012.1, read on the forward strand.
CACTGCATAAAGGTAAATCCATGAAAAACATGAAGAGAGGTGATGAGTGTTTGAAATAAGCTGGGAGATCAGCCGGCACCTGAGAACTTCTCCCCCAGCCAGAAGACCAGTGATGTTTGGCAGGAGTGAGGTCTATTCTCTCTTCCTTTCCTCTCTGCTGAGCAAGGTTAGATTTAGATCTTGCCTGAATGCAGGCTCTGTGTTACTTTAATGACAGGCACAATCCCCAGGCTGTTGAACAAAATTACAGAAAGAGTTTCTTTCTTTGTACATAAAAAATCAACAGGAAAGAGAATAAAAGCTGCTGCTATACAGTATTTTAATAAGAATATAGGATATTAAAGGTATATTGATAAAGAATAATATATATGTAAGTGGCACTATGACAGCAGTATTAAAAAAAATGCTAGATGAGAATACAGAGATATAATTATTCATCGTACCAAAGCCAGTAGAGATCTACATTTAATTATTTCACGGACGATAGAACAGTTTCAGCCAGAAGGGTTGAGAGAGGGTCATTCTGACTATGTAGGCTGATGATGCGTTTACCTGAGGAGAAGAGAGTAGAGGTTCAGCTGAATAAAAATACTTTCCTGTGGAAAAAGTTTCACTCTTCCTTGAAGAGGAGCAATTCCCTTGTCACTGCATGAGAGGCAGGCACAACTCTGCTTGGAGAGCTTGGGAAAAGCAAGTAAACAGCTGCCACCTCAGCCTTTCCATGAAGATTGCACCTCAAATCCATATATACATTCATGGATATTTACATATGCATTTATATGTATGTGTTTGCTCTCTAGCTAGACCTCACAGCCTCACTTTCACAGGAGTCCATCAAGGGTTACTTTGGAAATAATCTCGATATCTTCCACGATAACAGAAAAATTCAATTTGTTCCCAGATCCCAATCCACTGCAAACACTTCTCACAATCTCTGAGTACTCAAACCCTTTAAGTACTGAAAGCACATACCAGCCACTGTAAATTATCCTGAAATGTCACATACAAATGTTTACATTTGTGGAAGCTAAGATTCTGCTTATTCTTTCTTCCTGTCTTGGTCTCACAGCCACTAAATTCTTGTGCAGTTATTGATGGTGCTCATTAACATCACTGGTTTTATTATGAGCCCGTGGCTAGAGAATCCGTGATAAATACTATATTGATACACACCTACGTTCTGTACAGGCAAGAAGTGTCAAGTTAAGCTCATCCCACCTGCCCAAGCTGGGCAAGACATCTGTGGTTTGGTGCAGTTATTCATAGTGTGGGGTGCAGCTTCAGTGGGCAGCTTTTTTAACAATGCAATCCAAAAGTGAAAGGGTAATGTTTACCAAACCTGTTTCAAAATGGCTGATTAATCATATAAATGGGTGTTTACTGAGGCTGTTGCTAGGTACTTACTGTTATTGAGATAATTGTATGACTCAGCTAAGCCAGACAAAGAGCTCTACTGTTGCTCTAAAGTTTGGATCACGACACTGCAGTAAGGGGAGAAACTTTGCTCTTTCTCCTCAAGCTTTTTGACAAGGCTAATCCTTTAGTTCATTTGTCATCACACCATCCACTTTTACAGCCAGATTCAAATGCCTTCCTCCCATAAAACCAAGAAAAAAACACTGACCCTTCTGCAGAATCCCTTCCTTTGCAGCACAGTGCTGATGGGTTTTCATTACTGACGCCGAGGTTTGGGGCTGGACTTTTTCTTGTATTTTTTCTATATTAATATATAGTTATATTCATGACTTTTTCTCCTAAGCATATGAATAAACTGTAAACAATTCAAAGCACTTGTCTAGTAAATACATTTTCTGAGGAGAGGTAATCTTTTATAAGACCAAGTGATAAACATGGAAACAGCTGACAAGCTTCCAGCTCTTCTTCAGGTCAAACTTTTTGCTTCTTTTCCAACTAGGTGTGGTTTTCTTCCCAAGAAAAGCTATTGCCTCTCTCCTGAAATTCTCACTGCACATATTCTTTAAGTGTAGCCCTGAAGAGAAGGATTTGGGGGTGTTAATAGATGAGAAGCTCAACATGAGCTGGCAGTGCACTCATGCAGCCCAGAAGGCCAAACGCATCATGGGATGTATCAAGAGAAGCGCAGCCAGCAGGTCAAGAGAGGTGATTCTCCTCCTTTACTCTGCTCTTGTGAGACCCCACCTCAAATACTGCGTCCAGTTCTGGTGTCTCCACTATAAGAGAGATGTGGATCTGTTGGAATAAGTTCATAGGAGGGTCACAAAGATGAAGCACCTCTGCTACGAGGACAGGCTGCAGGAGCTGAGACTGTTCAGTCTGGAAAAGAGAAGACTTCAGGGGGACCTAGTAGCTGCTTACCAATACCTGAAGGGAGCCTACAGGAAGGCTGGGGAGGGACTTTTTGCAAGAGTGTCGACTGATAGGACAAGGGGAAATGGGTTTAAGTTGAAGGAGAATAGATTTAGAATGGATTTGAGGAAGAAATTCTTCAGCACGAGGGTAGCAAGACTGGAATAAATTGTCCATAGATGTTGTGGCTGCCCCCTCCCTGGAGGTGTTCAAGGCCAAATTGGACGGAGCCTTGAGTAGCCTGATCTAGCTGAGAGGCGTCCCTGCCCGTGACAGGGAGGTTGGACTAGATGATCTCTAAGGTCACTTCCAGCCTAGGCCATTCTGTGATTCTATGATTCTACGATTCTTAACTCTCACCTCTACAAAGACAAGGCTACTAATAAACAACAAACAGTACTCGATTAGGCATTTAATAGAGATTTTGTGATAGAAGATATATCATGCAAATCATGCCTCATATTTTCAATCTAAAAAATTGGAAGCATTTTAAAAAGACAGCTAATAATGAATGTAATTATAGAAAATTCTCCCTGCTTCTTAGAGGGAAGCATGGAGTACATGAAGTCTGATGTACAGAAAGAGATTTACATCTGCAGATTGGGGAGAACATTAAGAACATATACTGCCCTCCTATTTAGCTCCCTCTCACTTATATAGTAGTTTTATTATTTTAATATAATAGGCTTTTTTTCATTCCACACTAGTATGTCTGTGGTCTGTTGATGGTGGTTTGCATAACTGGTGATAAAGGATGTTTGGAACCACAGCATCACAGCATGTTAGGGGTTGGAAGGGACCTCCATAGGGGTACGTGTACTTCAAATATTTCCAGTCCACCTGTCTCAAGCTGTACAAGTCCAAATTTGGAATAACTTCATCATCAGTAGTGTCATGATTAGATTTATACCTATATAACTGAGCGTAAAGCTTAATCCTGGCTACTGATATTCTTTAGTTTTTCTTTTTTCTTTAATCTTCAACAAAATAAATTATATATTGCAATGAAGCAGTATTTCACTTCCTCAATATTGTATTATGATTAGAAAATCTAGTGCATGTCAGAGATTACTGCTTTTTAGAAACAAACACAGTGACTACCTGGAAATGCTCGACATTTATTCAAAACACTCCACAAACACTTTGTTTACTGCAGCATCCAGTCATACCGGGTAAAATAAAGTCTACCTTTTTAAAAGATTCCAGAGGCTTATAGATCAAGGTTTGAACTAGGCTTTGAACCAGGAAGTGGGCTTTGTTTGAACAGCCTAACCCTTCCATTTGATTTCTTGAATTAATGTTTTACCTGTAACTAGAAGTGTTTTCACTGAAGGAAGAGACTGATCCTGCTGCTGATTTAACACTTGTTACACTCCCAAATGTGTTATTGAAAAAAAAAAAGTAATGCTTGAGACATATTTTTGGTTTTACGCATAAATCACATTAAGCATCTTTTGGAGTCTGGAGCCAGCTTCCCAGATATGATGCTTTTTTTGTGGCTTTTGGTGGATACCCAGGGTGAGGAAGCTGGAAGAAATATCACCAGAATGAGCAGCTGTGCAGAGGCAAGTTTGTGAGTGGTTTGGAGCATGAAAGGAAAGCAAGTGAAGGGTGGAGCGTAGATCCCCTCCCAGATTCTGCACATGGCCCAGGGCGGAATAAATGATAGCATGACCCCAACCCTCTCTGTCAATCTCCTCCATCCTCTAGGATATAGCTTCTGATCATTACACTGGTACAATTAGGAGCCAGTATTTTTTCCCATCTCATCATTTTGTGAGGTTGAGGTGGTACCATTCCACCCCTTGGGAAAGGAGACAGTTGTTTCTGCTGAGATTGTTGGTGGCAGTGAGGCATGAAGCACGGTGGGAAAACTACAAGTGGGTCAAGATCTAAGGTTTGGTATTTATCTGATTTTGTCCAGAGGGCAGAAAGACTTTTCAAGCCGCTAGCTCTCTCAAATGATTCAGGAGACTCTTTTGCAAGAATACATAAAGTGGTCACCACTGGTAGATGATAGCGGCATTGATTTGAGAAGATATTTTTAACACCAGAAAGGTTAAGAGGCAGCAGCTCTTGCTGGGATGTCCCTTAACGTGTCTCAGAATTGGACTAGTTCAGCTGCCTCCTGAATGGGCAGCAAGAGCCTTTTTCAGGGTCCTTTATCCCTGCTTTGGGGAGTAATAGCCATAAACATCTGTCTCACCTGTAGCTTTGGGCAGGAGAGAAAACTGTTAACCTTTTCGATATCCAATGATTTTACAGACCAGATGCTAAATATATGTAACCCTCCTCCCCCTGTGTCTGCTAACAACCTTTTTTGACCATGTCATTTACTAGCAAGTTCAGTAGCAAAACTTCCTCATAGGTAGAAAATTGGATTTTTAACCGAATTATTTTGTGTTGTTGTTTTTGTGGGGTTTTTAAACAAAAGTCTGATCTTGATTATATTCCATTTTCACTGAAAACAGTGGAAAACATTTGCTGGAGGGCATCTAAATTCTGAAAATACTTAGTCTTTCAGCCCATTGAGGCTCAGAAGAAAATGGCATATTTCACTTTCTAGCTCATTTTTCTTCTAAATTCCCAAGGCAAGTTTCCCCCCCCCCCCCCATTTTTTTTTTTTTTTTTTTTTTTTTTTTTTCTCA
>NW_009702012.1:48402-82820 GCF_000703405.1 Apaloderma vittatum
CCCCCCCCCCCAGTTTGTTTTTTTTTTTGCATATGTGTTTTCAAGCAAACAGAATGAAAGAAATTTTTTTTACAAAAAGTTTCATTTCTCCCAGCTAAACATTTGCATTTGCCTCTTATACCGCCCAGCCAGACCTTGCTTACAGACTGGAAATCCTCAAGGGATTAATTTTACCAGAAGACACCGATTCCTTTCATTCCTTTTCCATTACCAGTTCCTTGGACAGAGCGGGAATGTGGCTGCACACCCTTGATCCTCCCAATCTACCATTTTCCCAGGGGCAAAGCAGTCTGTTTGCAAGTGGTAGAAACGCTACCACCTTCGATATGAGCCAGCGTGACTGGCTGAACTGGTGAAATTATTTTGGATTCAGGCTGTCCTGTAGAGCCTTATTATGCCACACCTAGATCATCTACAATATGAACTGTCTCGATGAAGGACAAATTGTTTGTTTTTAGTTTTAACCCTCTAATCCGTTAATGCATTTGCACAATTTCAAAAAGTGGGCGGGAGGGAGGGGGCGTATGAACGGAAAGCTGTATCAGAGCTTCACCCTTGCTGAAGGACTGGTCTGTTGAAAGCCTTTACCATAAATAACACGAGTGATAGGAAAACAAAGTATCTGGCATTTTGTGTCAACTTGAAGCTGGAAAGGTGATTTCCTGATTTTCTTTCGAGGTAACGTAGGCATTTGTGTTGTTTGGATGATATTTGGACCCTTAAGCATCCCATCCAGAGCACAGACCGGCTTGCCCTGACCCCAACCTGTTTAGACTCGTCCATGCTGCAGGGAGCACCTACACAACTCAGTACTTTTACCAGGGGCAGAATCACTGCTGGGGAACAGCCTGAAGAAGGTGGAGGGTTGTGTGTTCAGCTTCTGCCCTGGTGACCCTCCTGTAGCACCAAACCAGGACAGTGAGTGGAGACTTCCCAACCCTGCATGCAGAGCTGCTCCAGGTCTTCTTCCAGAGAAGCACGTAGTCCCGATGGCCTTAGAGCATTTCCTTACCTGCAACGGATGCTTTTGAGTGTATTCCTCACTGCAGTGCAGAGGAACGCACTGAGCTGATGTGCTTTGCAATATGCATGTCCTCCACTGGGACAGTAACTTTGTTCACAGCTCGAAGCTGCTGCATCCGGCCGTATACTCGTGTGTCTCTCTGCAGTTGCATCAGTTTGTCTTTTTTACTTCTCACCTATGATTAACAGTCTGAGCTGCTGTGCATGGCATAGAGCACAGCAAACTGCAGGCTAACGTTTGCAATATGTCCTTGTTTCAACTTTCTGCACAAAGCAGTTAAGAAGCATGAACTAAAAATGCTAAACGATTCTATTCAAGACTCCTGCTAAAAGTGTCTATGCTTATCTTCTTGTTAAAATTCAGTAAATAAATGACCTCTTTTTCTCCCCATTCAGGCACAAAAGAATTATTTTTTCATATAAGTAGATCCAAATATGAATTTTAGAGACTCGTGTACACATGCACAGAAACATACATGTACACATGTCGTAGTGAATCTGCTACAGCTGTAGCTATAAGAAGACACATTTTTAAAATGGAAAGTCTGTTTTGTTTAAGAGTTATACTCTGCAAAATGTTAAACCATGTGTATGTTGTGTACTGGAGCGATGTAATGTCAAGGAGCTGTTCCTGTAGGAGAATTAGTGCCACTTCTATTTATAATGGCAGGACTCGCAGCTTGCATTACACGGGTGTTTCCTTTATGTAAATTGCAGAAGTAATGAAAAGACAGTCTTCCCCTAGAATTTCACTAGATTTCTTTCTCTCACCCAGAGGTGCCCTGATGCCTCTGGTGAAGAAAGGAGGATGCTGAGATGTCCTCAGCACCTTTGAGTTGACCACAGAGTGTTTCCAGATCCAGGTAGGGCTTGACACCACTGCCAGGTGTGCTGCTGCTTCTGAACCTCCTTTGCCATCCCCACCACCATACCCTGGCCAAGGACCCTGGGGCCAAGTCTGTCCCCTGTTTTTCGACCCTGCCTCCCTGTGTGTCCCGTGAAGGAGCACTTTGCAGGTGGATATGGGAGCAGACTGGTGGTCTCACTTCATCCCCAGTGCTGTCCCGCTCCTCCCTCCTCACTTTTGTTTTCTTAAGTTAAAGATAATAATGATAGTCTTAAGCAGACATCCAGGGAAGAGCAAAAACTAGGTTAGTTTTATGCAATGCTTCTCCAAGTACTTTCCCAGCCTCTAGTTGCTCCAAAATCAGGGTTTTTCTGACCCTGATCAGCAAAGCTCTTTTTCAAGCACCTCTGTGAAGCCCTACAACCTCTTTGAATCCATAGCACCTTTTTGGCACAGGGTGCCACACACCTTGCCTCCAGAAAAGTTGCCTCTTTTTACCTGTTTTGAACCTAGTTCCTCTGTGTGAGGTGCCCTGCTTGTGCTCAAATGCACAGCCAGCGATCCACCCCTGCCTGCCCCATGAGCTGTGCATGGCTTTGCAAACCTCCATAGTGAAGAGCCAGGAGCCCTTTAGAGTCCCTGTGTGCCTGGGCAGCCTGGGAACCATGCCGTCCCCTGGAGAGCCCTGTGAGAGCTGCCTGGTCCCTTTCTGGCAAATCTGGCCACGCCAGCTCATGACACCAGCCCGTCACCGAAACCACACATTTGGGGAGCTCGGGGGGCACTGCGTGCCGCTGGCAGCCCAGTGTCAACTGTGACGCCCGTCCGTGGGAGCCAGGAAGCTGCCGCTTTCAAACAGGAGCATGCGTCTATATTTTCATTGCTAAATCAGAAAAGGCTGAAATGTAGCAGCATGGCACATCAAATTAACTCCAAATTATGAAATCCTCCTGGCAGAAGCTGTTTCCCGATCCAGACAGGCCAGGCTCAACTGCCTAGAGGTTCCTCACAGAAATACTCAGACATCTGGGAAACAAAATGACATATCCATCTTGGAGACAACTGGCACTTACCAACGTACATACAGTGAGTTTGAAGGTTGAGAACAAGATGAAAATTATTGGGGAATGTCCAGTCCACTGCTTGGCCCCAGGAGAGGCACCAGGGCTCTACCTCTGCCCCAGCACAAGCAGCCACAGAAGGCTCTCACCTGCTGCTCCCACAGCTCTGAGTCCTCTGAGCTCTCTAAAGCTGCCATTCACTCTTCTAAATTTCCTCCACCATCTCAGTTTAATCTTGGTGACTTATAGTGCACCTGCATCATCTCATCAACTCATGCCAGTCTGGCGCTCTCAGCTCTGGGCACAACCTCAGGTGAGTCTGCCACATTCCCACTCTGCAGGGAGGGATGAGCCACGTTTCAGCAGAGGCCACATTGCAGCAGAGCCTCTCGAGCAGAGCCCTTCTCTCTCTACCTCTTCTCGCATTTTATTTCTCCCTTGTGCTCCTTTGCCCCATAGCTGCAGGCTACAATTACTAATAGTAACTAATAAAGAGGCACAACAGCACCAGACGAACCCGGAGAGGTCAACCTAAAAGCAACGGTTTAAGAGCAGCCAAGAAGCAGTTGTCCAAAAGCAGCAGCCTGAAAGCAATTATTCTCCAGCCAGCACTACCCCTCAGCATAAATAACTCCTCCTGACCTCTCCAAGCCTTTGATTTGCTCCAGTTGAGAAGCTCTGCTGTTGACATCCATGTGGCAAGCCTTACTTTTCCCTGAGCAGCCATCCAGGCTGGTGCTGCATCTCTGCCACTGCCAGCACACCTGGTGGCCAGAACGGTGTCTGCTTTTCCATGAGCCCCTGGCAGCTTCATGTGATGGCATCTAACGGGCTTCTCACAGTGCTCTGCAGTCTCCCTCCAATACTCTTTGAATTATTTTTGCCTTTTCCATGGGACTCGTTAAACATCTAAATCAGGGCTTGAAACTTGAAAAACTCCCTTTTGGAATCCACACAGAGGAGCTTTCCTGATTTTTTCCTGCAGAAGTAGAAGAGGCCTCTCAGCAGGTGGTTGAACAAGGTTCACGCAAGCTGAAAAAACCCAGACCTTTCCATGGGACTATGGATGTTAAGCTTTTACATGATTTCGGATAAGCAGCTGGGCCAATCCACACAGGGCAAAAATCCACAGTGGGTATTAGATGCAAAGTCACTACCTCTGGTACAGGAGGCCTCGTGTCATGAGCTAGAGGGGCTGGCAGACCATCGTGAGAAGGACTGGCTGCAGGTTTGCTCTGGTCCCATTGCCTGACCAGACCAGACTGGAACAGTGACATCAATGGGACACTGAGCTGGGTGGGTGTCTACTCCGATGTGGTTGTGTGCAGCCATCCTTACACGCTCTTGTAGTGTGCTGGTATGACTATGGGGGCAAAAACTCCAGCTGATTTTAGCAGGATAGTGAATATGTTTGTAAGGGAAATTACATAATGTGGTGGCTACAACACAGCATCTTGGATTTGCTCATCTTTCAGACTCCTTCCAGCCCTTTTCTCCTCACTTCTGCTGGAGCCCTTACCTTTATCCAAGTCTCAGATTTGAAAGCTTGATCCATGTCATATCAAATAAAAGCTCACATCCCTTGTTTTGCCAGGAGCGGGGCCAAAAAGTGAAACCCCGATGTTTTGTCTGGATTCATCCCCAGTCTCTCACTGAGATTAGAGATACCTGAAATTTGGCCTACGCTTGTCCATGTGGTTTACAAATCTCAGGAGCCTTGAGGCAAGTGGGGAGGCAATGTCTGATTTTTGACAAAAGGCCATGCTAGGGAAAATCTTTCTGGTTTTACTTTAATTCCAGGCAGTTATCCTTATTCTGGATGAATCATAATAAATCCTTTATATTAATTGTACTAAGGATTTCATCACAGAACTTTCTGAAGAAATTATGACATAAGAAGAGGAAAAGAAAATGCTTGCAAAATATGGGAGATGCAAAAAAGATTTTTACATATATTTGTGGTATGTAACAATGGACAGTCATTGTCGAGGTGCCCAGTAAATATCCAGTGCAGTATTTGTCTGCATTTATAAACCCAAGAAAGTTAGAGAATTAATGAGAACACAGTAGCTGGGCATTGCAAAGCATTTGTGTTAATTAGATGAGCATCCTCTACACAAACACAAGGATGAAATGTCTCATAAGGGAAGTAGCAGTGAAAAATTTCTAAATGAATGCCTAAATATAGGGTTTCGGTCTACAGTAAGAACCAATAAGCAGTGCAAGTCTAGCATTTTTCAAAATCAAACCTCTGTTTAAATAACTCACTGTGGAATTAAGAGCCTATTTAAGGTCTTGTTATTGATGCCTCACCTGGTAAATATTTGAGGAATTTGCTGTAATTTTTCCCCCCACATTTTTTCTCAGTTGAGTATGAAACAATAAATCCTGTGAATTTTTAAAGGCAGATGTGTGTTACACCCTGCTGTGCACTATATAGGAACTTCAGGTACTTTATAGAAATATTCAGAAACTACAGAGACTTGTTGCTATTTTTTCCTAAAACCCGTTAGTTAGGTGTTAATGTTCTGATCTTACAAATATTTATGCCAATAAATAACTTGAGTCAAAGGGGAAACATTACTTAACGTATAACATTATATACAATCACAAAAATGTGCGGGACTGGGGTTTCATGTTGTAAACATTCACTTGCTGAAATTAAAATCATAATAGGTCACAATCGTATGAACAGTGTACATTTTGGCAATATAATCTAGGATATTTTATCTCACAGGGCGCCATCAGTAATTCAATGGCTTATTATTGAAGCAGGTCTATTGCAACCAGGTGGCAGGGCTATTTGTTTCTTCTATGTGAAGGAATACAGGATAACCTGACTGAGTCTCCCTCGTGTTTCACTGTAGTTGCCCAGAACCAATCTAGGATCTCAACAAGAAAAGACTATTCACCAGGAAACCCAGTATTTCTCAGAAATATGTTGCTTTTGATCAACCCCCCTTTGACAGCTGCTTTTAACAGTAGAAAAAAAAACTCTGATTAAATTTAGAGAGGCCCATTGCAGAATAGCAGCACAGACAAGATTTTGCCAGCTTTCAGGAGCCCTATTTCCAATTAACTGGTTTGGCTTGGGTGGAGTAAAGATTTAAACCTTATTCTTACATGTACAAGGAGAACAGCCTGACTGTTTGGTTTACATTACTCTTCACTTCCCACATTTTCTAGCCAGTCCAAAGGATAATGTGTACTCCTGAGACAGTACATACTTGGAATTAAAGCAAAGGCATCCAGTGCTGCAAGCTCTTTGGAAGGGCAGCAGCACCACACATGGGGTGCATCCATACACTAGTATTGCATTCATTCATATTCATATTCACAGAATGGCCCAGGCTGGAAGGGACCTTAGAGATCATTTAATCCAACCTGCCTGCCATGGGGAGGGACGCCTCTCAACTAGATCAGGCAACACATGGGGACCGAACAGGGATCAAACCCACGGCCTTGGTTTTATCAGCACCACGCTCAACCGATTGAGCTAACCGGCCATCTAGTTTCTTAATAGTAACATGTCTAAAGAACAAAACTATGCAGAGTGTAAGCAATAAATAAACATATTTTCATGACAGGAACTCTTTGTGAAATGATGACCTCCTTTTCTTTTTTCTTTTTTTTTTTTTTTAAAGGGATTCTATCCAGCTGCCTGGCAGGTTATTACAGCATCAGAGTTGCATCACTCCTAAGTACAGTACAAAAAAGCACCAATGTAAAGGCATTAGAACAATGAAAAATGACCATGAAAATTATTATGTGGGATGTAACTCTTGCCTTATTAAGCAATCTCTTTCCCAATCCTTTAGGGCAACCTGAGTATGCTCTCAGCAGTCTTGCTTCATTACCTAGCAAGACAAAGATTACAAGGCTTTTAGAGAACAGTCTGAGATGGGAGAATCCTTTTTAAACTATTTATGTCAGTCCCCAGTGAAAATTTGTTTTAGGTAAAGACAACACAACACCACATTAGCAAGAAATTCCTGACAAGGACTCACTTAGAAATAAGCAAGTGCTGCATAGAGCATCCTAACTTCAAGCACCTTAATGTAATAATTTGTTTTTAATCATCCCTCAGATGGAAAATACGAGGAAGAGAGAATATAAATGTCTGAGAATAACAGTGGTCAGTTGTTTCAATTTAAAACCAAAGGAAGTTTCTTTGCTATTGAAGGCTTCCATACTGAACTCAGGGTGCAGTAAGTTTCCATCTGCTGAGAACAGGAATACTTGAGCTTCTTGTCCAAATATCCCCCTGGCACTGCAAGGGACCAGGTTGATGGGGCAGCGTGGCTTCCCACGCCACAGCAGATGCTCCCCGGGGCAAGTTAGCCTGGTTCGAATCAGTCATCTTGCTGAGATCCTTACCTACTGCTGAAATTTCACTCCAGCTACGCCTCACAGCAGGCTTACTCCTACCCTGGTAGGTGTCAGCAGGCACTCAGGGAGATAGCAAATCCAGAGATTAAGTGGCTAGGGGTACACCTTGGAAAAATATCTCTTATTTCCATGGCAATAAAAATAAAATATTTCTCTGTGGTCACTTCGGGTGAGCTGTTTCTCCCCCTTTGCAAGTACTCTCAAGCCTGGTTTGGGATAGAAAGGAAATAAATTTTTATCGTGGGGAAGTGGAACACAGAAAATCTACGCACCTGTCTGCTTCTTTTGGTGCCTAAATACCTTTGAAAGTTCTGCCCTGAGTGCCAAAGCTATGATGGATCACACAGTATTTCCTTTTTATTATTGCACTGCATCCTTTGGGCCTCACATTAACATAATTAGGGCCATATGGCACCAGAATCTCTATTGGTTCAAACTGATGCAGCTCCTTTGAAGTCAAAGAGCCTGTGCCAGGTTATACCTGCTGAAGAATTGGTTTATGGCCTGAGAAATAAGTGGGAGATGGAGGGGAGAAAGAAAGGGACCCAGACATTTCTTGTAATTAATTAAGAATTAGACAGATATATTTGTGCCCTGCTGCTGTCCACCAGGAACTCTGCCTGAAGTGCCTTCATGGTTCTAATATCCTTTGCGTGATTCCCTCTCATTGTCAGCTGCTGTGCCTCTCCCTGTGACTCAGAGTATTTCAGTGGCTGTAGGTAAAACTGCCAGCAGTGAGTCAGAGCCAGGCAGCCACCTCTGTGTAACAATCAAAACCATCCCATTCCATTCCCTGGCTCATAAGGAGCCGAAGAACTGTCTGGCTGACTGCAATCTCTGTGCAAAGAAATTAAACTCTCAATTTTTTTCCTGGAATTAATTGTGAAATTATTTGATGGTTATAACTAAACAAAATCTTGTAAAAATATCTGCTGGGTAACATCAAAAAAGGTATGAAAATGTAGTCTGCTTAGAAAGTAAGTAATTTAAGTCCAGAGCATAATGCCCTGAAATGAGAGCCAAGGAGCAAGGAAATAGAATCATAGAATGTTAGAGGTTAGAAGGGACCTCAAAAAATCATCTAGTCCAACCCCCCTGTCAGAGCAACTGGATGAAAATCCTAACTCCAGGACCAAAACTTTATGCTCCTGTATCCTTATTCAAGGTACCCAAATAAAAGAAACTTAACTGACAGAAAGGTTGTAATGACCAAATACAGTCAGTGAAAGCTCTGAGCTGTCAATACCTGGGAAACTCCAATAACTGGTATCGTGAAAAATAGAGTTGTGTCTTTTGGGCAACTTAAATGTGCACCCACATTCTGCCCAGTTCCTGTAACGATCTTCAAACAATGTTTCGATCCCAAACACTTTCCAACTTTGAGGTAATTCTATTCACATCTAACCACGGATTACAGCATTTCCAGGTAACTAAAGAGCAGTAAATGCTACAGGAGGGATTGCCAGCCTACTTCTCCCCTTGCAACAGCACAGCTCTCCGTGACAGCAGCAGGAAAATATCTTATGACAACAGGGATTTCTGGATGTGACTGTTACCGGCTTCCATGAACATGCTGCAGCCTCTGGCCAGGGTAGATCTGAATTCAGCTGCTCCATCTGGAGCAGGAGACAAAAGCACGGGGCTGCTCTCGTGTGGGTCAGACACCCACGTCCTGTGGCCAGACACAGGCTGAGCAGGGGGACTGCCTCGTCCCCCCCTCCACTTCCCCAGCTCACAGAACCATCTCGTGATGTAACCACACAGATGACCACTGCACACATGAAATGCATCCCTGGGAGTCCCACAACAGCCTGAGATAGCACAAAAATGGCCCCAATAAAATGTTTTTTTTGTTTTGCAGGCCTGTAGCTCACCTGGAGGGTAGGACGATGTGAGTGCTCGGCTGTGGATGGCAAATACCTGAGCTACATCTGGAGCCCAAGCACGCCTTGGGCACTTCACAAATGCCACCCTGTACCTGAGCCACTCAGTGGTTGCTGCCTTTTAAATAACTCCTTTCATCAAGCAAGGAAGGCAAACTTTGGTCTCAGAGAATCCTCAAGAGGTGTAGCAAAGGAGGCTCTGAGACTGAGTTTTTGCCAGCTCTAGCAGTTTGTCTAAGAACATGTATTACCTCTCCATGTAACCCATGCTCTTATGTGTCCTTGAGTGATAAAAGCCACAACAAAGTGGCTCCTATAGCACTGTCACCTCCTTCTTTTTTCAAGCACCGTAACTTATCTGAGAGAGCATTTATACCCCAAGCAATCAGATATTAAGGCAACTCCTGAGAAAAGTGAGAACATCAACTCTATCAGAGAAAGAGCACCAGCAGGACATGGGATGGAGATGCTGGCCAGCCTGCTCTGGGCACGGCAGAGCTGCTGGACAGACCCTTGTCAGCTGGGCACGAACATGCCAGATGCCGCTGGAGCCAGGTGTGATGTATAAAGATTTGTGTTTGCTCTAGGTGTTACTGATTTTTTAGACCACATCTGTTCTTAATCTTCTGCTACTATGCACAGTTAAATATTTCACAGCACTTTTATCAGCCAGTTCTCAGCTGGGACTGGGAGCTGGTTATTCTGAGGAATTTCCTGCTTCTAAATGAGACTACCACAGGGCAGAAAGGACTCATCTCCAACCACAGCTTCAGCACATGAGGACCTCTTCCATATCTCACTGTATGGCAAACTGATTTTATATAGCAGTTGCCTCCTTTTTAGTGATGATGAAAATCAGCGGTCTTTTCTAGGAAAGTGTTCAGGTAACAAACAGCATTAAGATTTGATCAAAGAATGTTGATTTAGATAAGGATACCAAAGTCTGAACTACTACCTGTGCCAAAAAATTACTTCCTAAAAAGAAATTTTAAAACTCTCCACCATCTCATATCTCGTCAATGCAAATTAGTCTAATCTGAAGAGAGAAAAAATATGCCATTAAGGTTAACAGATTGCAAGAGGGACTTGGCTGGTTGGCAGGACTTCTAATTAGGGGAGAAACGTAGGTAATCTGGGACAGCTGTTTGGAGTCATTTGTATGATATGAGTTCATTCACCCAAAGAGAGCATGGTCTAGCTCAGGCAGGTCAGTGAGATGAGAGACGGTGCCTTTCTCCATCCTTTTCCTCTTTTCTGTGATGCAGAAAATGTGGAGAATCATGCTCCAGGGAGTCTAGTGCACCTTGTGGAGATAAAGAGCGACACACAGAGTGACTGTTTTACCAGAAAAATCAACAGTTAATTCCTTTTCTTCTGCACATGCAGTAGTCTGGGTTACAAGTTTGGATTCTTGACACTTTTTGACGATCCCAGATTGGAAAATACTAGCTTCTGTTCACTGTTTTGGTGTTGACGCTACTGTTTTAATGTGGTTACTTAACTCAAAGAAATTTAAAACATTTCATTAAACTTGTTTTGCAGGTTATATATCGCCTTATGCTTCTCAAGTACCCTCCATCAAATAATCTTTGTAATTTCTGTAAGCATTCATTGCATCCCATACCACTCCATCAAGGTCAGGCAGCAGAGTCGCAAGCGAGCAAGGCTTTTGACACTGTCTCCTATATCTTCATTAGGAAACTCAGGAAGTGTGGGTTAGTGTGGGACAGTGAGGTGGATTGAGAACTGGTTGAGTGACAGAGCTCAGAGGGTTGTGATCACTGGTTCAGGGTCGAGCTGGACACCTGTAGCCAGTGGTGTTCCCCAGGGGTCAGTACAGGGTCTGGTCTTGTTCAGCATATTCATCAATGACCTAGATAAGGGGATAGAGTGTGTCCTCAGCAAGTTCGCTGATAACACAAAACTGGGAGGTGGGACTGACTCACCAGAAGGCTGTGCTGCCATCCAGCTTGATCTGGACAGGCTGGAGTGCTGGGCAGAGAGGAACATAATGAGGTTCAACAAAGGCAAATGTAGGGTCCTGCACCTGAGGAGGAGCAATCCCATGCATCAGTACAGGCTAGGTGTAGACCTGCCGGAAAGCAGCTCTGGGTAGAAGTCTCTTGGAGTCCTCCTCATAGACAGTAAGTTAACCATGAGCCAGCAATGTGCTCTTGCGGCCAAGAAGGCCTATGGCATCCTGGGGTGTATTAAGAAGAGTGTGGCCAATAGGTCAAGGCAGGTCATCCTCCCACGTACTCTGCCCTGGTGAGGTCACATATGGAATACTACGTCCAGTTCTGGCGCCCTGGTTCAAGAGACACAAGGAACTATTGGAGAGAGTCCAGCATAGGATGACGAAGACAACTGGGAGACTGGAGCATCTCTCTTATGAGGAAAGGTTGAGAGAGCTGAGACTATTTATCCTGGAGAAGAGAAGATAGAGTAGAGATTTTATCAATGTCCACAAGCATTTAAAGGGTGGGTGTAAGGAGGATGGAATCAGACTCTTCTCAGTAATGCCCAGTGACAGGACAAGGGGCAATGGGCACAAGCTCTTTACTGTGAGAATGACACAGCACTGGCACAGGCTGCCCAGGGAGGTTTTAGAGTCTCCTTCTCTGGAGATATCCAAAACCTGCCTGGATGTAATCCTGCATAATGTGCTCTAGGTGATTCTGTTTTAACAGGGGAGTTGGACTAGATGACGTCTAGATGTCCCTTCCAACTCAGACAAGTCTGTGATTCTGTGAATCACAGTGTGATTTTGTAGAATCATAGAATGTTCAGGGTTGGAAGGGACCTCTAGAGATCATCTAGTCCAAACCCCCTGCCAGAGCAGGATCATCTAGGGCAGCCACACAGGAACACATCCAGGCAGGTAGAGCAGAGAGTTAGCCACTTACAGGTACTGGAAGAGATCAAGAAAAATTGTTTGGAGGCTCACAATGGCATAATTCAGACCTCTTTAGCGCTGCCCCAAACAAGCATAGAGTTGGGAGAGTGGAAGGTGTTGAGCTTTGACCTTCAAAAGCCTTTGTGCATTCAGGTTGCAGAGTGAGGCACTTCCCTCAACTTGGATGACTAGCAGAACAGGGATAACACTGCTTAAAATGTAGGCGTTGGAGAAACTGAGAGTGAGAGTTGTTTTGCTTGACTGCAACAGGCCAAATGTCTCAGGCTCAACCTTCCCCTCTCCTCCCTGGAGGAGTCTCAAACTTGCAGCAACCCACTGCTGTCAGACAGGAGATGTTTTTGCTGGGAGGAGGAAGAAATGAGTTAGCAGCAGCTGGACATTGTAGGACATAGCTGTGGGCAAGGAGACCTGGGTTTGCCTTCCTGGTCTGGCTTTAAGTTTTGCCTAATGCTGGGATGATATAATGTGCTCTTGGCAAGGGAAAGACACAAGTTCCCATCTGCTCACAGTGAGGACAAGATCAGACCTAGACTGGCTTACTCCTTGCTGAGACCGTAGCCAGCCCCTCCTCAAGCTGTGATGTTTCTGCACTCACTCAGGTGCTGAGGAAGCCACTGGTGCTCTGGTGTGGTTTCTCTGGACTGTCTCCCAGCCTTTGTGCCTTGTGTTAGGGCTGCAGACAAATGACCAGGCCCGTAATTGGCTTAGGAGGAGGTTAACCAAGCAGGATGAGGGAAACCAAGGACATGTCATGAGAAATTGTTGAAGATAACAAACAATGGAGTGTGTAGGTGACCATATACATAGTTACATATAAAGCTTTTTCTGGCTGGGAAGGGAACATGTGTGTGGAGAGGTGGAGCATTCTGAAGTGTGTCACCATATCACTGGCAGCCACCTGCCAGTTCGTAACACCCAGGATCTGTTCAAGCCCATCATGGACACCAACACCAGCAGTCTGGACCTTGAGACACTATAACAGATTGCCCAGAGAATTTGTGAATATCTCATCCCTGGAAGTGTTCAAGATCAGTCTGGATGAGACTTTGAGCAACCTTGTCTAGTGAGAGGTGTCCTTGCCTATGGTAGGGCGTTTGGAACTAGATGATCTTTCAGTTCCCTTCCAAGTCAAGCCATTCTGTGATTCTGTGATTCTATGATTGATTCTATGATTCTATGATTCTGTGATTGCCCTGCACTATTTGATCTTACCCCCACTTCCCTTTTCTGTCTTACACCAGACAGAAGTAAGTACCAAAGCGTTCCTGAAATGCATCATGGTCCCAGCAGTATCCACCCGCAGATGACCGGATTCTCCGACATAAACTGTCTCAACTTCTTTCTTGTTTGAATCCAAGCACACTAAGTTTGTCATTATTGACTTTTTCATCATAATTTGGGCACTTTACTCTTGGGCCTGTGTCCTTGTCACCTGACTTTCAGCACCAGGCAGAGCAGAGCCACCTTTGCCTCCTTGGGGAATCATGATGGAGTGAGAAAACTGTCAAAACCCTTTGGTCTTAATATCACTGGTATAGTACTATTAACTGACTTGGCAGGAATGGCATAAGGCTTAATTAATTGCTCTTTGTAAAGACCATAAAGGCAATTTGAAGTGCAAGTTAATCTATTAACCTGAAGAACTAGTCTAATTAAATGCTTGAAATTGTTATTAGAGCAGAAGTTTTATATCAATATTTTAATGTGAGCATACTAAAGGTTTTATTGCTGTTCTGAAAAATATTACTGTAGAGTTAATTATGGGCTGATTAACTATCCCCATTAATTTAAGAAGTAGTATGTTAAAATAATGTTGGTTTCTCTGTTTCTTTCATGCAGACAAGACTAATAATGGTATTTGTTTCTAAGAAATGAATGCCTGAGCTGAAAACACATGAAAAAGATCCATTTTTTTTTCAAAATCATCTTTCAAAGGACTGTACTAAGCAAGTGATATGGACAGAGATGTTAGCTCTTCATGCAGAGTTTTCTGGGATGAGGGTTCATGATGCAGAGCCAGACTAACATCAGCTCATGAAAGTGTGCTCCTCTTCTCCTTTTCCATCCCCTCCCACTGCTTTCCTTGAATCAGTTCTCTGACCTCGTTGTGAACCAGCTCATGATGCCAACCCACAGAAACAATAACCCCGAAAAGTAAGGAATAATTTTGGGAGGGCTGAATCCCTGAATCAGCTTGCTGTGGAGTAAGCTAAGTTCCAGGGCAGGGGAGAGGCAGAGAGAGACTGTGCAGCCAAGGATGGTGGAGAGAGCAAAGCAGGAACACTGTTTTAAACACCAGCTACTTCCAAAACTGCTTTATTTGTAACATGAAGCCACACTGTCAGAGATGAGGAGAAGTCTACAGCCACCATGGCACACTGCAGTCAAGCAAAGAGAAAATAGTTAATGGCAACACGTGATCAGAAATGCAGCTGATCCCAGTGACCTGCTGCAATATTGATTTGCAGGGGACAGGAGCCGGGCACAACAACAGCTCCACCAAAACCTTCCCCATATTTCTCCATCCATGCAGTAGTATAAAGAAGTTGGTCAACAGCCCGCGTTTGACAGCATAGCACAGCCAAAACCAAGCAGGTGTACACCTACACCACGCAAGAACAGAAAACATTTGTGTCAGCTCCAATGAAAGGCTCAGCTAGCCTATAATCATGTTACCAACAGGGACCAAAAATGGACATCTAGGGAAAAATATAAGGAAAATGCAAGCGTACAGTGACACTTACCCCATGTACTTGATCAGCCTACACGTGCCTATAGCTTAGGGACTCAGGCATAGGGTAAAGAAGGATTTCATTCTGTGTGTTTTGAATTTACACCTCTTGTCTTCATTTCTGATCTTGTACTGACAGTAAAAGCAGACAATTCTTCTCAGTTAACTCTCTTTCTTCATGATTTTATAGCTATGTATCTCAAAGTCCTCAGTTGCCTCTCATAACAGATAAATTGAGGCACACGTAGGTCTTCCTCACACAATGACCATCCTCTGCCTCTACTCCTCCCTGCTCACCTTCTTGGATATTCCCTTTCTGTGAGGCAGAACATGAATCCTCACCAAATAGGAGAAAGGGCAATTTTCTGCAAGGTGTAAAGGGTTAAGCATGATATAAAAAGAGGAAAGCCAATACCATGAAAATATGGAGCACTGGACTCCCAGAGCAGTTGCAAGTGGGAAGACCATGGATCCTACATGTTACTTTTCTTCTAGCAAGGTCTGTCAGTGAGCTATCCTTCAGTCTTTAAAAGAAAACTCCTGTTAGCTTTTTCCTGCTATAAGACTATTTAAGGAAAATTCTGCTGTTGCTTTTATTAGTTAAATAATTTGAAGACTTTCCATGCAGTCACGATTAGTCACTACTGAGACATCCCATTTACGATGCTCTTAGACCTTCACACCATGCCCGCTGTATGACCTCTAAGGGTATCATTTCAAAAATGTTTAAGTCACCTGCAAGCTGAAGTCTTTTTAAAGAAGTGCTTCATGTGCTTAAGGTTGGATGTTTTAGGGATCTAAAGGTACAGGTAGGATCTTACCAGAAACTGAATTTAAGGGCCACATGTATATCACATGCCTAAGCACTACAGAATACTGCACTAGAGTTGAAACACCCTAAGATGTTGTAGAGATTTTGTAAATCACAGTCTGCGATTTATTTTATAAGTATTTGTATTTTTACTTTTCTTGCCATCTCCTTAGTGTCTCCACCCTGTAATAAGAAGCAAGATTACATGTAATAGGGTATTTAAGAGAGAGAAGTGGGACTTCTTGAGTGAAGTATTGCCAGCAAAAAATATGGAAACATCAGTACTGTTATGAAAAGCCTTGATAAGGACTCATTTGGTCATCCTAAGGTCAAGAAAGAATAATTCAAACTGGAATAAATTCAGAGAAGAATAGCCTGAATGACTGGAAGATCAGTGAGTCTATTAGACATGGAGAAACCAAAATACCCTGGCTCTTTAACTGATCACATCAGAGACCATGTTGTATAATGTGGCTGTTATACAACACAGGAGTACATGTGAGGGATGGAAAAAGTGCTGAAGAGAAAGGAAAATGTTGGGGCAGCAAGATATTTATAAGCTAGCCATGAATAAGGTTAGGCTGGAAATTGGAAGGAAGTTTATTCCAGAGAAATGAGGTTCTCTGAGCCGTTCCCAGAGAAACAAACAATCCAGTCACTTTTAAGATTAAATAGTTTGTGAAAGGGATTATATCATAAGGCCACAAGATTATATCACAGCAAGTCTCTGCCAGCCCTATTTGCCAACATGCTTATATCCAGATAGAGCTGAGCCAGACAAAAACACCCTCCATGAGTGGGGAACTTGGCACAGGGGCCAGACTTCATAACTTCCTTGTAAAATTGCAATCAGAAACCTCCTTTTGGGAGCTCCACAGAAGAAAGTGAAAACATTCAATAAATACTTCTGTATTGGCAAGAAAGAGAACAGTGGGTTTCTGTGGCTTCCCAGGCCATTAACAGCGCAGTGGTGAACATGCTGGAGAATCGGTAGGTCCAGGTAACTTGAACTCAAGAGCCATAAAGGAGTTCAGGGAGAGAGACTTGGCACAACAATGAGAAACATTGGAAAAGCTGGAAAGCTCGAGAGGGCTGGAAATGGGCCCATGTGAAGGCAGTCACACATGGAAATCAAGATTATTTGCGTAACTACAGGCCAGCTACCCTGCCACTCTCAGAAAAGGTAATGGGGATACTTCTATTAGGAAGATTCACTTAGCAGAGAAGGAAAAAACAAGTACATAATTAATGGCAGACACATGGTTCATTGTCTTTTTCACACTGGTTTGATTTCATTATTGAGGGGACTGCAGAGTTGAGTGGTGATGGTAAATAGAGCTTTTTAGAACTTGGTACTCCTGTAGCATTACAATTAAAAGGAACAGTGTACAATGTCAATAGAGCATGCATTAATTGGATTGTGAACCCGGTAACTGATAGGTCTCAAAAAGTGAGTATCAGTGGGGAAACATTTAATGATGAACTGCAGGAATCGGTACATCCTCAGTGCTGTTCAACAATTTCTGCACTGTTCTGGAAGCAAGTATAAGAAACACTGCTGAGATAATTTAACATGGATGACACAAAGTTTGACAGAATGATAAATAATGATGAAGATAATGTTGTCATCTAGAATCATGAGGAGAGAGCACTACATAGAGCTAATTCAAACAACCTGTGTTTTAAATCAGAGAGCTGGAAAATTACAGATTTTGTAGCAAAGACAGCTGAGCATCTGCAGAATGAAGCTGCCTCCAAAAAGCAGTAATGCTGGAAGGATTTAGGGGTCCTTTCTGACAAGGAGCACAACATCAGCTCCTAAGGTGACAAAAGAGGATAAAGCAATTTTTGTCTGTACAAGCAAAGAAATTGTTTAGTAGGAGCAGAAAAGACTTCTTGCCCCTCTAATTGCCTAAAGCTGATCCTGGAAAAAATCTTGCAGTTCTTTTTAAAGTATGCTGGCAGACTGTAGAAGTCAAAAAATGCATCATGGGAATTAGTTGAGCACTGGAGAAAAAAAAAACACTTCCAATGAGAAATACAAGCTAAATCTCCTCAAATTATCAACAACCAGAATGAAAAGAGTCTGATTACAGTACATGTGTTTGTTTTGCAAAACTGCAATGTGGAAATAAAGAAGGCATGATAAAAGCTAAGGCTGCACACTGTATCCAGGTGAATTTCGAGGAGACAAAAAGCACATTTCTAACAGCATGTGTGCTGCAGCCCTGGAGATAATGACCCGTGGTGTGTGCACTTGACCAACATCGCACAGCTCTGCAGCCCCAGGCGAGCTGTGGGGTTCTGAGGAGGGATAAGCAAGCAATGGTGTGGGTGATGCGTGACCCGTGGTGTGCATGACCCTTCTGTGCCTGCACCCTTCATGCACACATGAAACTTGACGTGTTTCTAGCTCCAAACTGGTGTGGGGTGGAAAGAAACAATTTGTGAGTTAGGTCAAATAGCAGGATGATGCATAATGGTAATAACTGAGTCTGACAGCACAGCACACTCCAAATGTTGATGAATTAAAGCTCTTTAAAGCATGGGCCATTATCCTCATTACAGCCACAGGTCGAGTCTGATTGAAAACTATGTTTTTCTGCTCTCTGAGTGCTTAGAGCTGTGGGCATCCCTCCCAGCCACCACAGTGGACACAAAAAACATTTTGGCTCTGTCCCGGCCCTGTCCCATTGTGGGAGGCTTGTGTCAGATCTCCCCCTTGTGTGAGAGGTCTATAGCTCCCTCGAAAAACAGATTGAGAGAATTGAAACACGAAGTGTAACCTGAGAGGAAATACCAGGGGAAGTAGGTATAGGAGAGCTGGCTCCGGCAGCCAACCACAGGGTGATGGGACACTGAAGGAGACTTGGCTGCAGCCTCTGAAGTAGGTCTCCAGCATGGGAAGGAGATGGCACTGAGCAGCTCGGCTGTGAAACCGGAAAGCTGTAATGGAGGTTGAACAAAATGTGCCAGGCAGCATGTCCTCCCCAGCCGTTACTTAACTGTGAGATGCCATTAAAGTCTTAGAAAACCAGGAGCCTCAAAAGCCCAGAGTAAGAGAAAGGCACTGATAACATGGGAATTTGATAGATCCCAGTCAGGAAATCTTGCCAGGGGTCATTTGAGCTCCAGAGATATGAACAGAGCAATTAAAGGATGAACCCAAGATACAGCAGCAGAGAGCCTCAGCTCTGAAGCTGCTGGAAAGGCAGGCAAACAGCCTGAAAAATCAGAGCCATGCACTGCTGGGGAAAAGGCACATGACAGAAAAACTGGAAAGAGTACATGTATTTTGGGAACTGTTATTCAAACCAGTTGTGCATGAGTGGTAGCTTACTGAGCCCGTGTCCAGTAAAGTAGGACTCTTTACCTTCTTGCAGCAAACCAGCTGGTATAAAAATGTTTGATCCTGTGTTCAGTTTTCTCCCGGTAACTGAAACATTTTACAAATTCCTGAATTTTGGTGGGGTGCTTGGGTTAAGTTGGTCAATACATGTTTGAGAGTTTTAGCTCTGTGCCTGTATGTGAACATGGATTTAGGCACCTCAAGTTAGGTTTCAGCTTCCAATTGTGGGCAGTAACTTTCTCTGCAATGTCAGTGGCCTGACTGGAAGAGCATGTTTCTAATGAGATAAATGCAAAATATAGCTAGAGAGAATTTAGGAGATACTCTAGAAAAAGCCAAGTGCAAAATATTGTCAGAAATGAGCT
Organism: Apaloderma vittatum; assembly: GCF_000703405.1. Classification (NCBI taxonomy): domain Eukaryota; kingdom Metazoa; phylum Chordata; class Aves; order Trogoniformes; family Trogonidae; genus Apaloderma; species Apaloderma vittatum. The sequence goes on from NW_009702012.1 coordinate 67,779, forward strand.
CATTAAGTGTTCTTATTTTGATCTCTGCATCCCACACAGTACGAACGGTTCACTGGCTGCATATCAAGGGGGATGGAAAGATCAATTCATATCAAGGACATCAGCAAAAGTACGTAAGGATCTAGGTGTCTTATTTCACTTGTGTTGCTTTTTTATCTTCCGCTTATGACTACATTTCATTTTAAACTTTTAACCTGAGAGCAAAGGTGCACTGAGCAACAGATGTTGGAAGACAAAAACATGAAGAGGCAGCAGGGCCTCGGATGTCACAGTATGTAAATACAGGCCGCAGAATATAAACATGGGAGAATGGCAGGGTCACGGGCAGTAAACATGGGCTGTCCAAGGAGATCCTGTATAAACATGGTGTGTCTAACAGGAGATGCTGTGAACCCGGGAGTTTTGCAGAAAGGCTGAGAAGAGGAGGCTCGGGTGGATCTCATCACGGTATTCCCATACTTATAGGGCAGCTACGAAGATGATGAGGGGTCTCTTCACAAGGAGCCACAGGGAGAAGAAAGAGGGCAAAGTGTAAGAGCTGCACCAGGAGAGGTTTCATCGCAATATAAGACACAAATTTTTTACAGTGACAACAATCATTCACTGGAATAATCTCCCCAAGAACAAGGTAGAGCCTGCATCACTGGAGGTTTTCAAGATGCCATTGGACAGGGTGCTGGATAGGCTCATCTAGGTTCCCTTTCTCAAAAGGTTGGACCCGATGATCTTCTGAGGTCCCGTCCAACCCGGGTGGTCCAATCTATGACTCTGTGAACTACATAGGTTGCAAGAAAAGCACTGGAGTGTGTCAGGGCCATGAGCTACCCACACAGAGATGGGGGAAGGAGGATGCTCACACATGGGGGAACGGAACAGATCAGGACATGGGACAACAGCTGAACTCCAGAAGGCAGAGATTTGGGAAAGGAGCCATCCCTGGTTATAAGCATGGTAGTGTTGCACTGCAGATGTAACATAGGCCATAGCATAGGGAGGAGGCTTTGATCCTTGATCCAGTAACAGTAAAGAAGTTGTGAAAAACATATATTCCTACTTAAGGAATGTGTATATTATTGACCATAACAAACAGCATGAGACAGGTTGTCATTTCACGGGAGAGGAACATTTTGGAAACAAGGTCATTATGGACAAAAAAAGGAGATCATCTTCTGGAGGAAACTGTTCTGTGGAGGAAATTGAACACACTTAAATTAGTAACTGATGCTTTACTGATAAAACTGGAATGAGTCTCATGTGCTTCTACTCCCAATTGCATTGCTTCCACTGGATTTTGTTGGGCTGAGCATGGGAATCTCACTTCTGTTACCACACCCAGAGAGATGATCCGTAGTGTGAGGATGATCCATACTGTGAAGATCATCCCATATAATGTGCCGTTGCCCCAGTCTCCACATTCACAGTGAAGCTGTTCTTGTACCAGGGTTCTAAAGAAGCGGTGTGAGAAGAATGAACATGTCCCTCTGACAGAGGGAAAGGAATTAGGTTAAACAGTGGTTAGAGAAAGAGACTGGGTAATCAGGATTATAACTACAGCACCCATGCTAAGTGGCATAAATTCAATTGCATCCTCTGTGTCTCATTGCACATGGCACAAACCCATGAGCTCTGTGTTCGTGGCTCGCCTGCACTCCATCCACAGAAAAATGCTGAGTAAGAAGCTTTGAGAGCTAGTCTGTGTTAAATCACATCAGAGCTACTAATGGGGCACAAAAACCATCATGGTAATTTCACTACTCCACCCACAAAGGACTACAGTACATATTTCTGTTCATATAAAAAGCAAAATGGGATTCCGGCTGCAGCTTACTTGGTTGAAATTACACCGGTGTCGTAACAGAGGTCATTGATATGTGGCTGAATCAAGGAGGATGACCAAGAATTTCAGAAATCTGGGCATGTATTATTTATGGAAAGAGATGCTCAGCAAGGAGCTGTGTGGTAATTTCTGGGGGTGGAAAGAGTCCTGGTGTCTGAGTGAGGAATAGTTTGTGTAATCTGTCCAGGAAGGGAGAAGTCATCTGGTTCAAGGAGAAAAGTATACAGATAACTAAAACAACTGCAGGAGGCTGCTGCATGAAGCCTCCCAGGGAGGTACAGAAAGGACACGATGATACGTTTTGGTAAACACGAAAGCTCTGCAAAATATTGAGCACGTAGACGGGAGTGAGCTTTCTTTTAAAGATTGTGCTCACCACAGCAAAGGGCAAAGCCCAGTAAAAATATGAGATGGCATCAAAAATCCTGTCAAACTGCATAAAAATATACAGATATTAAGCAGTAGGTAGAAGTAAGCTCTGATTGAAGCCTATCGGATCCTGAAAGGGCAATTGCTTAAATTGCTGGAGTACCTGTTTTGGCATGAAAAATGTATGTGGGCTTCTGACTGGTTTACAACAAGTTTTCTTCTGGACCAGTGGGTTAGTCTTCCTATCAATGCTTTGGGCATGATAACAAATCTGGCATAAGTATTTTCCAAAAACCTGAACTGTGAGATTAATGTGGTTTATTAAAACTCTTCAGAGTTTGGGGTTTTCTTCATCAAATTTCTAAGGACTTGTTCTCTCAGGTCAGCTCACTCATGTGCTTGGGTAGTTGCTCCTCAGTAGGTTTTAGTAGCAGCAATCTAAAGAGTTTTAACATTGGGACTGCAGCAAATTGGCTCATTTTGAGCAGAAACTTCCAGGGCAGCACATGATACCCAAAGGCAGCAGAGGTAGGTGCAGACACCAGCCAGAGTATCTGAGCCAGCCCCATCCTTGGCAACTGGGAGAGACCCAGGGGTCAGCCCTGAAAGAGCAGAGGAGCTCTGAAACGCAAGGACTTGTAGTGGGGTGGAAGTCAGTCTCTTCTCCCATGTGACAACCGATTGGACAAAAGGAAATGGCCTCAAGTTGCCTTGAGGGAGGCTTAGACTGAATATTAGGAACAATTTCTTCACCAGAAGGGTTGACAAACTTCCCAGGGAAGTGACTGAATCACCATCCCTGGAGGAATTTAAAAGATGAGTATGTGTGGTGCTTAGTGATGTGGTTTAGTGGTGGGCTTGGCATTGCTAGGTTAACAGTTGGACTCGATGATCTTAAAGGTCTTTTCCAACATAAATGATCCTATGATTCTATAACAGGCAAAGGCATGGAGAAAAAAATATCTTCTGTGAGTCCTGGGCAGCAATCCCTGAGGGAGGGAGGTTAACAATACTGTTTCTTTCCGTACCTTTCTCTTATTTGACTGGGAACCCCATTTTGCAGAGTCCTTATTTTCTGTCTTACTCTTTCAGTGTCTCCCCATCCCTCCAGGTCCTCGATTCCTCCATCATCCTTCAGCTTGCCATTGCCTTACCACTGCCCCCAGCAGGCATTCGGTGATGATATAAATCCAAACTGAATCTAGTGGATTTAAGCCCAGCCTGACCTTCCCAGTACTTGCCTACAAATAGACATATAAATTTTATTGGAAAGTTGAGTAGAAACTTAAAATACGAAATTTTTGGAGGAGACCTGGCCCAGAACAGATCTGAGTCTGAGCATATATTACAGCTGAAATGTAAATGCTCTTGAGAGGGAAAAAAACCCAATAAATGAAAGAGGTAGTGTAATGGAAACTGTGTTTCTCTGCCCAGGATGGAGCTGCCGGCCTGAGCCCTGGCTGGTGTTCACACCAACACGCTGGCATCAGGAGAGCTACCTGCCAGGTGAGGATCAGGCCTCACAGTCATTTTTTATTGAGACATTGATGGAGCACAGATAAAGCAGGGCTGAAGCTGTGGCTGCTACAGGCAAGAGAAAAGGAAATGAGCCAAGTATGATGTCTTCATATATATGCAGTCAACAGGAATGTGTTTTGCTGGCCTTATGATAATCCAGACTTTGAACTCCCCTTCATTCCCTTTTCTCCCTCTCATGACATAAAATAATTCTTCATGACTGTCCTGAAAATCCTCTGAGCTTGTTCTGTGCAACGTTACACTGCTGGGGCTCCTAAAACTATTGTGCAATGGAGTGAGATCACAGACTAGCTCAGTCCATGTGGCTTGTGCTATCTTGCCTGCAGTTTAAACACTGAAAAACAATTCTTGTAGGGTTACAGCCATAACTATTAATAGCGGTAGGAAATTCAGACATGCAAGTGATCTTCCACAAGCAAGGAATCCATTGATATGGAGAATTTTTTCACTGATGTTTATAAATTCATTGATTCTGCTGTGGCTGCAGTTTGGGAAATCCAGCCTTCATTTGTCTTAGGCGGTGTACAAACACGTATGGATGTGTTAATTGTGTAGGCTGGTACAGGAACAAGGACAACAGCAGTCTCATGTTTTCAGATGTGATGTTTGACCTCTGAATGTTAAATAGAAACCTGAACAATATTCATGGATTTAACCTCTCAGCAGATTCACCACGATGTTCAGATGAAAGGGTCTCTGACCATCAGGAACCACCATCCCATGGTAGGATTTTCCTCTGAAGTGAGTCCCTAATCTTTTCCAAAATCTTGTGCTAAAAAGCTATCAACACGTGAGGCCCAGAGAGCAAACACTCTAGCTTCTTGGGGTTTGTCCTAAAAATGTTGGGAGCTGTCAAAGGGCTTTTGCAGCCCTTTTATTTAAACAGAGCCTCTGGGAAATGCAATATGAAAATGAGCCCAGTGTGTTTTGCTGCAGTGTGTCTGGACCAGGAGGTGTGAACAACCAGGATGGGACTTAAGGCTGTAGCTTTGGTGATTTGTCCAGCTTTCTAACCACCATGAAAATCACAGTGCAGCATAACATAAAAAGTGAGTGAGCTTTGTCAAAAATAAGGTTATTTGGGAGTTTCAGACAGTGGTCAGATGGCTATAATTTATTCACTAAAATTAAAAGGAGTACATTTTTTAAAGCTTTGCATATGTATATATGAATACGTTGATGCAGGATGGGCAAGTGAGAAGACACAGCGTGGTCACTAAAAATTGTTTAGAACTTCCTAAGAGTGTGACATCTGCTTTGGATGAAGGGGCAGGAGCATCAGGCTTCCAGCAGCAACTTGGCAGCTCACGGGACAGTTTGCTTTCCCCCGGGGCTGCTTCACCTGTCCTGCTGCCACTTCCATGATGTCTGTACCTACTCTTCACTGTTGACTATAGATAGTTGACAGAGCCTGAAAATGTGCGTTGGGAGAGATTAATATGATCACCCTCTACCACCAGGTCATCTTCTCTTGGCTTGTGTGGCTGTAAAGTAGAGGCAACAAAAGCCTTTAAAACAAGTTGTTTGGTTAGAGAGGATGAGCTGTGGTTGCAAAATGCCATGCTCTGTCTAGGTTGGGCTGAGACAAGAAGGCTGCAAATGCCCAAGAGCTTAAGCATTTGCGCTTGAAGGTAAAGCTATGGCATGCAGTCACCCGGCAGCCTGGTGCTGGCATTGGCGCCTTGCCCCCAGATTATTCTCTGGGCTGTTTTTCCGTAGCAATGTCATCTCAGACTGATTAGAGACCAAACCCAAGCCAGACAGAGGATGGGACTGTGCCTGCAGGTCTAACCTGAGGGCCAGAAAATGAAGATTTGATGAGAAACTAGTTTCTTGTTTGCTTGATGAAATACAAATATAAAATTAAGATAAAACCTATCCACACACCCCTGGAGCTGTGTTGTGAGGATGCACCACTTAATGTTTCTGAAGTGATTTAGAAGCAAAAAATGCTGCGATAATGCAAAGCCCTGTTCTCTTACCAAAAAAAAAACCAAACCAAAAACAACCTTATTACTTCTTTTGTAAGGTAATAAAGTCCAGAAAAGTGGAGAATAAATCAGCATATGCCCAGATCTCTGGCAGAAGTCCTATCCCTACCTAGTGCGAGTGACTCCTGCTCTGATAAAACATGACGCTGCAATCTTCTGGAAAGAGGGAAGTGACTTCAGGATCCCTGCAGAGTTACTGCTCTTATTTATACAGAGGGATGCTGCTATATCCCCAAAACCAGGGGTTCAAGCCTGAATCCAGCTGCCATTGCAGTGATTGATGTGGCTGGAGAAAAGTCTCCCCATCCCTTTGTCAGCGCATTTGCAGTGTTTCTGACTCAAGGGCCCTAAATGAATGTTTCTTCCAAAAAGAAGGTAACTGGTGCCCAGTGCATTTTGACAACTGACAAAACTATATGGCAGCAGAACAAGCACTGCTCTTGCTTTTTCAGAAGGATTTGTGCTATGAGGATCAGTGTATGAATACATTTGAGAGCCTATGTGACAAGAGATCATGAAAATGTTGGAGGAGAAAGACTATACACAGTGTCCATCAACAGTTCTCCTGAAGAAAGCTAAACATTTAATTTTACTGAAATAGGATATACTGCCATGGGGACTGGTACAAGCACAGTGTGAGCAGTTTATAGCTCCCCCTTGGAGATCAGTACCGAGTAATCTTGCTGTGCAATGATGTGAAAAATATCAATGTGCAATGAAGTGCAGGAGTGTGTCCAAAGAAGGGCAGTGAAGCTGGTGGAGGATCTGGAGAACAAGTCTTATGAGGAGCAGCTAAGGGAACTTGGGTTGTTCAGCCTGGAGAAAAGGAGGCTGAGGGGAGACCTTATCACTTTCTACAGCTACCTGAAAGGAGGTTGTAGTGAAGAGGGGGTCAACCTCTTCTCCCAGGTAACAACTGAGAGGTCAGGAGGAAATGGCCCTCAAGTTGCACTAGGGAAGGTTTAGATTGGATATTAGGGAAAATTTCTTCACCAAAAGGGTTGTCAAGCACTGGAACAGGTTGCCCCAGGAAATACTGGAGTTACCATCCCTGCAGGTGTTTAAAAGATGTTCAGATGAGGTAGGTCCTCAGGGACATGGTTTAGTGGTGGACCTGGCATTGCTAGGTTAACAGCTGGATTCAAGGACCTTAAAGGTCCTTTCTGAATTAAGTGATTTTACATTTCTATGATTATGTCTTCCCATTTCCCCATGTCCAATATCCAGTTGTCCACCATACAATTTGAAATATATTTCTTGACTGAAGGGTTATTGTGGAGATCTACTGCAACCTCAGTGAGCCCCTATGCCTTGTTGGTTTGGCTTCAGAAGGGCCCTGCGTGTGCATCCCACCCCGCTTGCTCTCACCTTCTGCCACAGCTCACCACTCCTTCAGGTGTGCTGAGGCAGAAAAGCATGTTTTTGTTTCAGGTGGGGATTCTTTCAGTGATGCTGTGGGTTAGTGCAGCCTTCAGCCACTGCCACCCTGGAAGACATAAGCAGGAGCCAGAGATTGTGGGGCAGGAACTTTTACACCTGGTTTGCTGCTGAAGGAAACATGCCAGGTAGTGACCCTCTCATTTTTTTTCTCCTTTAGACTGGATATAAAAACAGCCATGGGTTGATGCATTAAAGGGGTTTTATTCACTGATGTGCTCGCTCTCACCTTTTGAGCAGGGCAGTGCCCGCTGCTGCAAGCAACAGGGCTGCTCGTGAGATAAAGCACCGCACAACCTGGTGTGAACACCACAGTCTAACCCACAGTAGTGGAGTTATTGTGGACAGTGAGGGCTTAGCCACCAGAAATGGGAACAAGAGTCAAGAAGCCTCCATGCTAGTCCCAGCTGCCCTGTGGGACTGGCAAGGCTCCATAAATAAACAAGTACAGGGCAAATAGAGCACAATAATCAGCCCTGTCCCACAGCCCTTCTCTTTCATAAAATACTTTATTAAACATCCATATATAAAGCTGGGACAGCAATATTGACCCACCTCCTAGGATGTTGGTTTCAGCATGGAAATTGGCCCCAAATCCTGATTTCAACTTGCACTTCACGTTCAGTATCAGTTCATGCAGAACAAAAAGCCTCCCATTCTTCCCTCCTTCCCATACCATTAATAAGAGGCAAAATGGCTTTTTAGGAAAGCTGTGTAATTCCTGCCTGAAATTCTCTGAGGTGATGGTTCTTTTTGCTTCCTCCAAGCTATTTTTTTATAGTTTCTTAAGCCACAGATGAGAAGAAAGAAAGAAAAAAAAAGCACATCAAAAATCCAATTAAGGAAAAGCCTTGGGAAAGAGAAAGAGCTTGTTGTTTAAATGTGAGCTGTAAAGGGAGCCAGAAAAGGTGGGTCAAATGCAGAGCCCAAATATCCAGCAGCCATAGTTGTTATCTGAACCTCTGCACCAATAGCAATGCTGCAATACTGGTTTGGGTTTTCCCCTCCCTTCTCTAGGTTCAGCGTGTGAGCAGGTCTCCACAAGCTCCTTGCTCATTGGTTTGATATCACAATAAATAAAACCCTGTTAAGAAAAGAAGAGAGGCAAAGCAGTGATCTCAGAGCTCTGGAAAAAAATCTTGGCTCCGAGTTATTCTATATGGGGACAAATTCATCAGGTGCCAAGAGAAAAAAAGAAAAACAGCCCCAAAACAACAGCCTTGTTTTGATTTCCACCTGTCCCAAATGATCACTAGTCTCTAGGCTGAGTTTAAAGAGAACTTCTTAGTCAGTGATGGCCAATGACAGGACAAGGGGAACAGATACAAGCTGGAACTTAGGAGGTTCCAGAAAAACATTAGGGAAAACATTTTCACTGTGAGAGTGACAGAGCCCTGGCACAGGCTGCCCAAGGAGGTTGTGGAGTCTCCTTCTCTGGAGACATTCAAAACCCGCCTGGACACGTTCCTGTGTGACCTACTGTAGGTGATCCTTCTCTGGCAGGGGGGTTCGACTAGGTGATCTTTTGAGGTCCCTTCCAACCCTTAACATTCTGTGATTCTATGAGCCACAAGCGGTGGCTGCAGGGGAACAGGACAGCTTCACCTTTTTTAGGATGTTTCACTTATCAGTAAAATGACCATTCCTTGACTGTTGCAAAATCTAGATGACTAAAATACACCATAAGTGATATATAGTGCACCAGGATTTCCTTGTACTCCATTAGACATGGATGACCTGAGATCTGCACACCCCATTTGCCCATGGGAAATGGAATGAGATGAATAATTAGAACAGGGACCAAGAGGACAAATGTGAAAGCAGGAGGCATCCACTGTACATTCCTTTTGTTGCAGGCTTTTTCTCTGGCTCTTTGACTTGTAAGTTTAAAACTATGCTGGAGAGCTTCAGCCTTTTTCAGTTTGCTGGCCTTGGTGGAGGGAAAAATTCTGCTTTAGTAATTTAAAATAACTGGTGACAGACTTGTTTTCTCAGATGCTTGCACAGATGCTGAAGGCCATAGATTGAGCACTGCTGATCTGCTGGAAAAAATGCAGCCATGGCTCTATGGGAAGGACTTTCACATGGGCAAGTGACAGAATCTGCGACTAGAAAAGGCCAGAAGCAAATACACTAGCTCACTCTGTGGACTAAACTCTGCCAGTGACTCCAAAGGAGAGCACAGCTCTATCAACAGCAGTATTGGGCCCTGTCTATTTGCTTAATTAGAGAGTTTTCCTCCTTCCCAAGCAATCACAATAGATTTTGTTTGTGTCTGCACCTCTCTCTGGTCTATCCAGCCCCAACATGATGGGAATGCTTGTTTTCTGCTGCTCGAAAACGTGAGGCATGGAGGGATCCCTGTCTTTGACAGGGAAAACAGGCGAAGTCGGTGCATGTGTGTGTGTGTGTGTGTATGTATACACATATCACCTCAACTGTGAGGCACTGACAGCTCTTAGTTCAAACTGAAGTAGCTCAGATATATGCAGGGATCTGTTTGTATGTTAGTCAAGAAAGTATGCTTGTATATATACAAAATATGCACATATAGCTGCATATTCAAGGTGATGTATTTCCATGCAAATGAGAGGCAGGCAAGGAGCAGTCTCTGGAGCAGATTTCAGTTGGAAAGACTCGGGCTAAGAGTGATCTCCCTTTGGTCATTTTACAAGTGGTGAGGTCAGATTGAGATCTCTGAGGCTTTGAACATTTAGGCTTCTCCCTTCTCCAATCTATTTGCCTTACTTTCTCATAGTAGGCAAAAGATGAGATACTCTGATAAAAGCGCTTCTTGTGAGAGAACGTGATGCAATTCTCAGAAGTGGATACCCCATGAAACATAGCCAGCGTCCCCTCACAAGTCTTCATATAACCAAAATAATAGCAGAAGTGGAGGCAGGAGAGAAGCAGGGTCAGAGGGGTGAAATAGAGAGGGAAGTCATAAACTTCCTTTTGTATTATCTGTACCCAACTCCTACAGCCTCTGAATCACAACTGTGTGTATAAATAACTCACAGTCATCTGCAGGAAATCACCACAATTTTAATCATTGTCCTTTTTACTCAAGAACTTACAGGGTTAAACTATTAGTGGCATGATGTATTTGTACATATCCAAATTATACCTCTGTGATGTGGGGTATAGTTCCTCTAATCTAATTTAACTGTCGGACATCTCTTGAACGTAGCTGGGGAGAAAATCTAATGCAACAAACCAGACCTTTACTCACCAACGGAGACAAAAACACATCATTGCTTCAGACCCAAGACTGAATATACCTAGTTCAACCACGAATTGCTGGCCTGAGCAGAGTTCGTGGCACAGCCAAAAAGACTAATTCCTTCCCTTGCAGGAATTACCATATTAAACTCTGTGACCTGGGTTACACAGGAGGTCAGATTAGATTATTGCTGTCCCAAATTCTGGTCTTGGAAACCAGTTTTCAGTGCCCATCTGGCTGCAATTCCAGGTAAACATCAAGAAAAAAATGTCAGCGTGTGGTTAGGGCCTCTGGCTTCTGTGTGCTGCGGTGGAAAGACTCTCATTGCTGTCAGAAAGAAGGCAGCAGACCTTCCTGAAAATGAGAGACGAGAAGAACTTTAGCGGATGTGAGGGGGTTTTTTTAGGGTGAGCATTGGTCAACAAGGAGCTCCCCTACCACACCCCATGTTTGTATGCAGGCAGTTCCCACTGCTGAGTTCCCAAATGCCGTGAACTTGGTTAAATACAGAGAAACTGCCCCGTGGCACGGTGAGTCGCAGAGATGCCAAGCACTGGCAGTGGGCAATGCTGCCTGTTTGCTCCATTCCTGGCCTCTCCCCTGGCCAGTCTGGTTCCTGCTGCAGGAGGTGATGCCACCTTGCCCAGTGTGGCCATTCAGTAGCCTGTGCTGTGCACAGGGCCTGGCAGAACAAGCCCCAGAGAGAGACTGAACAAGCCCCACTGCCTGATTTCTCTCCCTACCAGGAACGGTGTCTTCCCATCTCATGGCTCCCCACAGCCACACCAGCCTCACGCATCTGAAGGCCACCATATGGCAAGAGGCAGCAGCTCTCCCCAACCGACCCAAGGAGAGCTTGGTTTCTCGAAGAGCTGTGTGAACATCTCCTGCTCAGTAGCTCCTCACTTCTGACACAGGTAGAAGAGCCTGTTTGCCTGGTGTGTTGGGGCTCACTTACAACTCACGTTTATCCCTAAAGCCACAGGATCCCTTTTTAGCTCCTCCTGTGTGAAATGCTCAGGCAGGGGGTACCAGCAGGGCTTGGAACTCCCTTCTAAGGTGTCATGAAATTGCAGAGTGATTGACTCCCGCCAGAGCAACCTCTCCGCTCCTAATTACCAAACGCTCTCCTCCATCCACTTGTCCTTTCCCCATCCCTGGAAGGATGATGAATTAACAGCAGGGCTGTGACTAACGGCAGCGTGAGCAAGCAAGGAAGCCATCGGCCGTCTAAATCAGCTGAATCAGAAGGAGCAGGGGGAAGATGAAAAAAAAAAAGCTATCTGAACAAATGCTAATGGCTTACAAGCCATAACATGAACAGCCAGGCATATTAGTGACTCACAGGTGAAATGTGTGACAGTGACTTTGGTGAGCAGTGGGAAGGGCTTCATGCCCAGGCGGCAGGAGGGGAGGGCGTGCGGCAGGGCCAGGAGTGCGGCCAGCCAAGTGGTTCCCACGCACATTCCTCCTCTCAATGCGCTATGAAATTTGGTCAGAAGATGAAGCATGAAGGGAGAAAGAAATTCCTAGGAGGAAAGTGAAACAGAAGAACAAAACAGCATGGTAATTTCTCGCTTGCAAAGAGCGGTATTTCCATGTGCGGGCTTGCTCCACCTGCGATTTTACATGTGTACAGTGATTGCTGATATATGCCTCTGGTAAGAAGCTTCATCTGTCTCAGGAAAATCCCTTCCTTGTTAATTTATTATTTGATATATATGTAAAGCAGAATACAGTATAGCCTCAATCCACAGAGACTTATGCCTGCAGGGCTGCAGGTAAAGCAAAGACTACATGGGAGATGAGCTAGAGAGAGAGGTAAGCTAACAGCTGAGCACCCTGGCTTCAGAGCAGTCACTGGTGTTATTCCTACTGTGATTACTAGCACTATGATATTACCAGCATGTGATTCTACAGTGATTACCAGTACCAGGCTCAGCTGTGTGTGGTGCTGCACCTACACACAGTAGGTATCTGCTGTTGGGCATCCCTCAGCCCTGCAGCCCTGCTGCTGGACAAACACACAGAAATCCAGTCTAGGGATTTTCAGGGAAGGGTAACAGGACCCAGGCCCTTTGGTGGTGCTGAGTTGGGTAAATCTCTCTGTGAGTCCCTCCGCCTGGACTCTTTGCTGCAGAAGAGCATTTCTGAAGGAGTGTTGCCCATCCCAGGGTCCCTACACTCCAGATCTCACCTCGATAAAGCATCTGCGCGTGCTCAAAATAAAACGCTCTGTAATGAAAAAACTATTATTTGCAAGCAGTGACCACACTGCCTGCCATGGATGGACACTGTGCCATCCAGTCGCTGGGATGAGGCACAGTCTCCCGATGGAATTTCAGTCAGCTGCACTGACCTGCAGGTACCTGCCGGAACACCAACCCCACACCCATCCCCGGGGTGCTTGGTGCCCCGAAAAAATGGAGCAAAGAGTTGCAGATGACGCAAACTGCCAAACTCAGATTACAAAAGAGACGGGAGGTGCAAACAAACCCTGAAATAATACATTAGCGTTGCAAACAACGGCCCAGAGCTCCCCCAGCCAAATTGCTTGCTGGGTGTTTTCGCAGCCAAAAAAGCAAAAAAGGTAGGATCTTGGAAGAGATCATTCTCCACCAGCTCCTGCAGAGGAGGCACAGCCCCTGTCCCAGCTTTCCAGAGCATGCAGCCCTTCTGCCAGTGCCGGCACACGTGATGAGCCTTACATCCAGCGAGCTGTGATTGCAACACAATGACTTGCAGTGTATTAAAATTTAGCAAGTAATTAAATTATTTGCCGAATCAGGTCCTAACTTGAGACAAAGTCAGTCCAGCAGAGAAAGAAAAGGGGGGCAGAGGAGAAAGGCAGCAGCACTCCGGATGTATTGGAAAACAAACCAACAGCACGTCCAACTTGATGGTTACCCAGCTGGGTGTTTTTTCAGACATACCAGCTGAGGTAAACACCAGAAGCCCGGGGATACCAAGAGCCCACCACAGGCCCACAGGATGACGAGCCTTCTGTCTGGTTCCCATGCATCCACAACCTCTTCTTCCTCATCAGCACGTGGTGTGCCGCAATGCCTGTCGGCAGCCCAGCCCCTGGGGGGTTTTGCAATGCGTTGACATTACCCAGTCTGGAAACCTGCTTGTGCTGGGCCATTCCATGGGCCAAGACTGCCAAGACAAGCACACGGTGCCTGCAGCCCCCTGCTCCCCTGCCTGCAGCCTGCCTGCGATATTTTCCAGCAGTTCAGCACATCTCCTGTTGTTTATCCTGCTGACTTTTGTACAAAATACAACCTCTGACTTTTGCAGCAAAGAGAATGCCGGCACAGAGCAGGTGCCTCTTCACCAGCGACTGCAGCACCTTTGGGTGCTAAACAGCTTTGTGCACACCTTGTGACTGACTGCCTGCAGGGGAGACTTTTTTTGTGGATGTGTGAGTTTTAGTCCAGAGGGGTTCTAAGGGACATGCAACAGCCCTTCACAGACTCTTTTGTTGTGTGTTAATGAGTTACCATGACCCTGCTTTCCATATCTGTTCCTCTCAGGCAGCATAATTTGTGCACCTCCACCATTAGTAACAGCACCTCTATCACAAATATATACTTGTTTTTATAGCAAAGACATCAAGCCTTCTTCTATCCTAGTGTGAAGACAGAAAGTACCAACTGTCCTCCTTTCTTCAGTCTTGCCTCTGGCCTCTCCACCATCATTATATCATAACAAGAACCTCTCTTAGCACAGCTCCAGTCCTCTGAAATGTCTTTTACCTCCCAAGCGTGTGCTTTTCTAATTTTTTTCCCCTCCCTGAAAGATTCTCTGTTTTTTTTCTAAATTGTGGGTTAGGGTGAGGCTGGCCCTGGGACAAATGGGCAGGAGCACACTGGGAAGGTGCAAGACTCTTCCGTACTATAATTTCCATGGGACAGATGACAACTGCAATCCTGGCCTGGCCATGTCTGGCAGACGTCAGAGAAGCTTGGGAGGAAGAGAGATAGCATATTGCTCCCTCTTCATGATGAAACAGGGCTGCAAGACCCTGTGTCCAATGAAGCTGTCACTAATGCAAGCCATATCTGGGGCAGCCGTAATGAAAACTGTGCTGAGCACTGAGCCTCTGGTGCCACCAAAGTGCTCTGCCTTCCCCAAACTTCCTGGGAAGTGTTTTGAACTTTATTTTTTAAAAGCGCAATTAATCACGGAGCAGAGCTTGAAATCAGTCCAAGTGCAATAAAAGCACCCGAGCAGAGCCAGCCCAGCGAGCATTGTTTGCCACGGCCTGACTTCAGGCATCAGGAAACTTCCAGATGTGTTAACTTTGCAGCTCCTGGCTCCTGCAGGAATCTTAACTGCTACCATCTGTACAGGGGAAAGGCTTCAGAAAAGCAGCTCTCGCTCTCCCTTTTCTTACGTTCCTCCAAGCACCATTACCCTGCAGCTTCTGCAATTTCTGCTGCCTTCACCCCTGTCTGCTAAAGGCTGCACCTTGTGAGGGTGCCATTTCTTTCTGCCTCCATCCTTCGGCAGGGAGCATCTTGGAGGAGCCCCTCTGCCAGGCAGAGGACAGCCCCCCTCCATCTGCTCCTGTTCTGCATGTGGTTTACAACACGCTACAGGAAGGCATTTTCTCACGCTATTAAGTTTTCACTAGATGCGGA
>NW_009702012.1:82892-102673 GCF_000703405.1 Apaloderma vittatum
AAATTTGCGCCCCCAAGGACGCCCGCCCCCGCTCCTCTGCCACAGGCAGGGGGTGCCCACTGTCCCCCTTCCAGGTATACTCAGATACCCCCTGGGACAGCCTTGAAGCCCCTTCAGCTGCTCCTCAGGCGTCCAGCCAAAGGAGTAAGCTGCAACTCTGTACGCTCCCATGTTTGTGGCCAGAGTTTATGGGTCAGGCAGCTTTGGGACTGAAAATTCCAAACCAGCACACCCAGCTTAGCTGCTTCCCTTGGGAAGTTCTCCCTCTCTCAGCTCAGCTTTTTATTTTTCAAGAAGATGCTACCTTTTGCTACACGTTTGTCACCTTTTTCCCAAAGGCTTTCATGTAACAGTTGCACTCAGTGCATCAAAAGCTCCTCACAAACATAAATTAATTGTCCTTTGCAAGACCCAGAGGATGGAGGGGAACAGGAGCTTCAGGCTCTGTTTTGCAGATGGGGAAGCTACCACACCGAGAGGTTCATTGCCTTGCCCAGGGCCACACAAGGGATTAGTAGCACAGCTGGGATCAGGCAGCTCTGGCTCTTAAACTGTGCTCAAACCACCAAACCTCATGGCAAAGGCAAACTGGAAGGACTGGGTTCAAACCAAAAGCAGGCAATGCCCAGGACTATAAATAATTTCATCTGACGTGGCTTTTATGAAGCTTGTGAGAAATACGGAAAAGGCTGGTGTCGTCCTGGGGTTTATGACTGTGCTTCCTTCAGAAACCCTGCAGATCATTCAGCCCCCGCTCCAGGACCCAGATGAATCCTGGAAATGAAAAACCAGTGAAGCCATTTGCGACAGCAGAGACCTTGTCTGTGGCCCGGAGTTTGGGTGTTATCACAACAAAACCAACAGTGAAGTGCAGCTGCTCAGAAGCAGAGCTACATGTGAGGCCTTGAAATAGAAGAGCAGCAAGTGGAAAACCGGGAGGAGGAGCAGGGGAGGTAGAATCACAGAATCATAGAATTGTATCAGCTGGAAGAGACCTAGAAGATCATCGAGTCCAGCCTTTGTCCCAGCCCTATCAACCTACTAAACGATTCCCCCCAACGCAACATCCACCCGTCTCTTAAACACCTCCAGGGACGGTGACTCAACCACCTCCCTGGGCAGCCTGTTCCAATGGCTGACAACCCTTTCAGTAAAGAAATTCTTCCTAATATCTAACCTGAACCTCCCCTGGCACAATTTAAATCTATTTCCCCTCATCCTATCACTCTCCACTAGGGAGAACAGACCAACCCTCACCTTTCTACAACCTCCCTTCAGGTAGTTGTAGAGAGCGATGAGGTCTTCCCTCAATCTCCTCTTCTCTGACAAGAAATGAGAAGCTCAACAAGAAGGACGTTGGTAATCCAGGCTCCTCTGGTGGGAGATAAGAGGAGGCATTGGTACATGCTGCCTGATAGCAGTATGAATGGATGTGTTTGCCTCCAAATACCAACTTGAACCTCTGCCTTCAAGATGTAACTTTGCTTGCCTCATGCTCCTTGCTCAGAATAAACCAAACAGTGTGAGGCTGTATGATTTTAAGAGATGATCACTTTCTCATTCCTTGAAACATTCAAGGTCAGGTTGAATAAGTCTCTGAGCAACCTGACCTGGTTAAAAATACCCCTGCTCACAGCAGAGGGATTGGACTAGATGATGTTTAATGGTCCCTTCCTTCCCAAAATGTTCTCTGATTCTGTAATTCTGTGATTTTGCCTTAACACCCTGCAGCTCCAAAACGCTTCCCCTTGTGTGTTCAAAGTTCTCACCCTGCTCTTTAGAGGAAGGGGACTGTGACTCAGCCCCACTCACACGGAGGAGCTCCCATTACCTGGCCAGCATGACAGACCTGTTGTCCTCAGGCTGTATGTGCTCCAGGATGATATCTTCTGAGAGAAGGGATGTTTCCACAAACACCACAGGATGGAGAGACATCCGAGTAACTCATTTTGGCTTAAACCCCACAGGATGTCTCAAGTGACCGCAGTGTAGACTGAAATACAGGCTTAAACTATAAAGTTGGGGGTTTTGGCATTAGATAACTGGCCACGAAGAAGTCCAACACAAGATGACCAAGCAGACAATCCCGAGTGACAGCAGAAAAACTGCCAGATGGAGTTGTCCATTCCCAAGGGGTTTTGGCATCACGAGTGACAGCCAATGACTGGGCTTTCTTATGACAAGATCAGAGAAGAGAAATTACAGTCGTGGGGGGAACAATACCTATTTTTTGCTCATCTGTGATTTGGGGTTTTTTTTGCTGTTTATAAAGATTTAGAAATCAAGAAGTTTCTGTCTTTTCCGGTTTTCTGCCAATGCAGCTTCTGCTTCTGAGAACAGCCCCCAAATGGAAAGCACTGGAAATGAGATGCAAAATGAGAATTCAGATCTCACAATTAAAATTGTGAAGGGCATTTATCTTACTCTCTCCAATTTCTATGCAGACAAATTAATTCACTCCAGTTTTCAGTGCTTTCACCGCTATTTGCTTTATCCGATGGGATAGATCTTTTACCAGGAGATTAATAAGTTGCAGTGTGGTTTATCAGAGAGCAGATAAAATATAAGGAACACAGATATGTCTAAACATATTAAATCAAGCAAGGCTTTTAGTGTCCAATCTATACAGAAGATTGCAAGAGATTTATCTGAGCAGCCGTTCTAATGCATGTTAATAGTGGATGTAATAATGGAAATGAGAAGCAAGCTGGAAAACAACCCCTGTGACAGTTGTGACATAGTGGAAATAATTCAGCATCATTCATTAAGGTTGAGCAAAGGGAGAGGAATCAGAAGTCAGGAAGAAGATGATACAGCAGCAGAAGACGAGGAGGGGTTGTTGCTTCAGAGTCAGACATGTTTATGTCTTCTTTGCAATTTCTTAGCTCATTACCCCTAAAACAGGCTCCAGCTGGACTACACTGACTTAGCAGAGTCAGCCATCGCTATTTTACAATGATCTTCCCATCAAGTCTGTCACTGAAAACAAAACCAAAACCACTTGGTTCTACTGACTTAATGTGATAGTTCTGTAAACTGCTGGCAATCTGCTGACTGGATTTGGAAATCATTGCCCTCAAAAGCCTTCCCAGTTGGAAGGTTTTCCTTACTTGTTTGCCCTTTTTTCCCCTCCCTTGCATTTTTGCCTTGTTTTCACTCATATGTCCAGCAGTATCACAGACACCAGCTCTGTTACAGTTGCACAGACTGCTGTCCCATGTGGTCTCATTAAGATCTGTGTACAGTAGGCAAGATTATTATGTTTTGAATGCTTTCTAGTGCTGATTTTACTTACAACGCTCCTCATTTCAGGGATTGTCTGTGATTCCTCATCACCAATAGTGCTACAGATGTTGCAACACAGCCTTGATGGCAGCTGGAGTGTACAATGTGAGAACTGAAAATCTGTTTAAAGCTTCTGCAGTAACCCAAGAAAATAATTTTCATTCTTCTCCCATCCCATTCAGATATACACATGTGGACCACTAGGGCCAGATGGCAGCCTTTACAACGTTTGTTACTCCAGCTCTTCGATGTACTTTAGAGGAGATTTTCTTTAGGACTCACATCGAATGGTGCTTGCTAGCTGGCCTGATTCACTCTGATCAGATGTGTAAGGGTATGTTTCAATCTTCTGTTCATGAGAAAAAGTAAATAAAGAAAAGTACATCCGTGCTTATTGCTGCATTCTACAAAGGCCTGTGCTCTGCACTATGGTTTGTTTTGGCAGACCAGGGCATGCAGATCTGCAGATCTGGCTATGGGTGTCATTTCCAAATATATTTGCTGTTAAAATGAGCATTCCAATACAGAAGTCAGGTTCCCAGTATCTTTTTATAAGTGGGAGTGAAATAAAAAATGCAACCCAAACATCACAATGCCTTATATGAATTTGGCCCTAAGGTCAAGCTTCAGGACCTGCCTCATGGGGTCAAACCAAACGGCACGCATTAAAAATCTGGACCTCATTCTCTCTAGGTACTAGACTACATCCCCAAAACCTAGGTCCAAGCTTGGAAAGACTTTAGATATCTCAATTCCAGAGGCTGGTTCCTGTGGATTGCTGAACACTTCAGTGGCTCAGACAGCCTAACACAGTGCTAGAGCCCCATGTCCCTGAGGTACCTCAGCAAAGGGTCATTCATCTACTGAGCTGCTCCCAGTATGAAAAGACAGGTACTGTGCTATTGCCTAAGTTTATCTTCATTAAGGTCTGTCATCTGTGTGCATTTGTATGCCAAAATCAATGCCTAAAATGCCTAATTCACTCAGGCTGCATTAAGGACTTATGGCACCATTCCCCACTAAGCATGAGGGGATGTTGGCGGAGGAGCAGAAGGTGCCCCTTTGCTTAGAAATCTTGAGAGACCCAAAGTGTATAGGATGACAGGTGCTGAGGATCTAGACAGGGGTAAACAAGAGAGCTTAACCCTACAACCTAGAACTCTTTTGTGATAGCACAAATAAATAACAGCAGCCATTATAAAAGTTGTGAGCAGGACAAGGATGTTGACTCATGTAAACATCCTCAGAATGCACATATATATACATATATATATACACATGCACACACACTTAAGCTTGCAGATACCAGACTTGCATAGGTAAATACCTAGATAGTTGTCACATGTATTTTGCTTATGTAGCACTTTCCTTTCAAGGATCATGGGGAACTTTGCAAACATGAGTGAACTGCTGAAGCAAATAAATATTGAGCATGCAGCTCAGATGAGGAATTCCTGACCCTGCTTTGAGCAGGGATGGTGGACCAGGTGGTCTGCAGAGGTGCCTTCCAGCCCCAGGTGACACCAAAATGTAAATACTGAGCTTGTGACACAGTTTCATAAAGGTAACAATCTTTGGTTTTATAAAGGTAACACTTCAGAGCCATTGGAATGAGCTAACCATATTTCTTTCTCTGAGTTCCTTTTCTTATAGTTAGTCCCACTCTCCCCAGGGTTACCTGACATGATGGATGCTGGTGAACCATCAGTGAGTTAGTCCCATCTCCTTCATCTTCCTCACATCCCACAAGTGATAGTATCCATGTTGGAGGAGCTTGGGATTTTTGCACTGAGCGTGCAGCATTGCCACTGGAAACCAGTAACCTGCTAAGTATATAGTGCCTGGAGTGAACACAGGAGCAGACCTTTTGTTCACTGATGAGGGGTGGTGGCTTCCTCAGTGCTGCTCTGGAGCCCTCCAGCTCATTTAGGACCACTGACACTCGTAGTGTACACACATGCACTTGCAGAGCTTGTCATATAAATATGCACTTTTTTCTTTTCCTTTGGCATTTGTGTTTTTCTTTTCCTAAATCCTCTACTGCTCCACTTGTTCTCTGCTCTTCCTCTTTCATCAAAATCTTGGCTTCTCAAGGGCTGACGTGAGTACATCTGATGTTGGCTCTTACTCACCAGCGCCCATCACCATAAGGTACTCTACCAAGCAAGTTGATTATATTGCATCTCAAGAGTAGAATTTGATCTTCAACATATTTAAGCATGTGAATTCACCAGATTTTTTGAGAGACTTCTAAAATTGTCCATCCTGTAATTTCTTCTTCTTCTAATCTCCAGTAAATTAACAACATTTGCATCCAATTTTCCTAAAATTTACAATATTGAGCTAATACAGATTGCCATGGTTTCATAATAGGCCAAGAGTTCCCTGTCATCACTTTCCTTGTCTATTCCGAAGATGTGTCCAAACCTAAACCTCCAAAGACCACCATCCTGTACCGATTAATACAAGATCAGAAAGAGACTGGGCATCTTGCACAAACTGTATTTGGCCTACCTGCTTCTTGGTGGTCTTCACGGGGCTTCCTTGGATCTCTTCTTGGCCTTGGTTGTGCAAAATGCCTTGAGGAAGATTTTGTAGTAAGAAGAAAGGATAGTCGGAAATATACATTTAGGTACAGCGTGTCGAAGTGATTTTAACCCTCTTTGCTCCACATTGAACTTTTAGGTAACAGTAATTAAACATCCCTGAGTCCTGTATATGATCATTTTGTTGTTCACAAGTTACCTTTCGAGCAAGATTTTGTGGAATTGCTGGTTTCCAAGACAAACACAGCAATATAATTCAAAAACAACCAAAATGTTGTTTTCAGGTTATTTTTCGTTAAGATCACATGAACAGAAAATAACCAAATCAAAATAACAGCATAAAGAGGTGAAATAAAGGGGAGAAAAGTGAGTGTAAAAATTAAATATTGAGTAAAAAATCCCAGTATAAAATAGTTGTCAGGTTTTCTGCTCTGCTACATCAGCTTTGAGCCAGTGTAGCCTCATGATTGTAAAGGGGGAAGCATTGCAGCCAGGAATCATCCCAACAGAGTGTTTCTGCTGGGAAATGGCCAGCTGCAACAGCTACCTGTGCCCTCCCCTTGTCTCAGTAATGGGTAAGACCTGGGATGAGAGTTACTCAGCCTAAACCACTCTTGGGAATAAAATGATGCTGAGCACAACTAGGTCCCTTCCAACTCAAGCCATTCTACAATTCTATGATTCAACAACCCACTTCTTAGAACTTCGATGCCAGAGAAACTTCCCATTTAGGAGTGCTGACATAAAGATTTTTATGCTGATCGCATCTATTTTCTTCTGAGGCTGCTAAAACTTCATCTTTATTTCAAAGTCTTAGAAAAATTATTCTCAACAAGGCAAAGCTTTTTTCTTTGGCTAGGTGTTTCCAAAGATCTCAGGCCTTGATTTGCTTCTAGATGAATCTTTGGGGAAAAAAATAGCACATTGATTCAATAGGAGCAGAGTTAGGCTGGTGCATGGAAAAATCCTTCATTTAGCTTTTAGTGAATAACTAGTCTAGTTGATAACAATCACTTTTTTGGTGCAACGATGTACTCAGGAGAAATAATTACTACTCATTATCTTAGCAGTTATAACAGAGGTATGTCTGGTGCTAGGTCAAGTGGCAGTGGATCAGCAGCTATTTTTCCTTTATACTCTGCATGGCAGCCCACAAATCCCTTGCACACAGGGCCAGATATTCATATGAACATAGCCCAAAATTACTGGAGGCCATCAACCTCTAAGGTGCACTAGTCCATGGTGTTGTGTGAAATTATTCATATTCTTATTTCTCCCTTTCCTACTGTCTTTTGTCAGGGCTTCCTCCTTGCAACTTATTTTCCGTTATACATTGTATATCTTGTTCAGGTAAGATATTCAGATTTGGATATCTTAGTCAGCTTTTATGGTACTTAACTCTGACAAGAGATTCTGGTGAGAAAAATCAAGTTGCTTGCCTTAGTGGTTTGGTTTATCCCTGTCATAAACCTTAAGCTTCGTGTGATGGGTGTGTATGGGGGTAGTGGGACAAGCCAGTCAGGAAAATGCAGAGCAGGAGAGGGATGTCGCTGCTGAGAATGTTTCATCCACCATTCATGGAGAGAAAGGTCACTGAGAGTGAGCCATAAAGTGGATGAATTGCTCAGGCAAGATATACAGATGCCAAAGGTCACACATTAAGTATCTCTGGTCTGAACAGATGACACAAATCACCCTGAAAGCTCCCGGCGTATGCAGAGGCAGCTTGGTGAGATGAGGCGCAGCACTTCTTGTATGATGGGTCTGCCCTGCCAGGCGTGGTGGGATTTGCCTGCTGGGTGAGCTCTGCTTTCCAGAGCAAGCTGTGTTCCCAGGCAGGAGAGCCCTATGGAAAAAGGTTTTAGAAGGAGAGTAGCAGAAGGGTGCAATGTATGTGGGAGACTAGATGCAGTGGCAGAATGAAATGGAAATGTGGGAGGCAGGGAGTACAGGGAACTCAAATGTGTATATAGATGAAAACGTCGTGAGCCCTGGAGGGGAGAAGAGAAAGACTGAATTTGGTAGAGAAGGAGAGAAATGAAGTGCTCCAAAGAAAGAAGTGATAAACGCTGTGTAGCAGGTAAGAAAAATATAATTCTGTTATAATTTTTAGCCTCTTTTTCCTCCAAACACAGATGTCTCTACAACTGTGTGAAAGTTTATATACATCTATATGTCTATGTCCATACATGTATGTAACAATCTTTTTATGAAACTCATTTAATGGGGGGTTCTGTATATCCTAAATTTTATTTTCTTCTGACACGAGAAAATTCCCCTAGGCTACCAACATCAGCTGCTTTCTGTTATGCTGCCATCTGTTATGTAAAATAACTAAGATTCCTTTTTTTTTTCTTTCCCCAGTGGCTTTCCTGTTTTTCAGCTTTGGCGAACTCTGGCTAGTTTTGTCTTTCTAGCTTTCTTTCATGATGCAAACCAGCCCTTTACTTGTTAAATAAATAAAAATATTGGAAAATAGGATAAAAGGATTTAACTCTACATATAAAACGCATAAAATCTATCTATGTTAGTCATTTGAGAAAAACCTATCATTTTGCTTTCTCGTTACTGACCTAAATCACAATATATTCAAAAGTGTATGTGGCATTTATGCTGGGAGTTATAGCAAGTTCATCATGGTTGTATACTGCTATACTTCATATCTGAATTGAGATTCATATTTTAAAACATCTTTGAAATGCAGATGTGATTGAATTAAGCATTTCATTTTAAAATTTTAATCTATTTAAGATTCAATACCCAAATTATTGCACCCGGAACTAAATATTTATAGTATTTATATTGCCAGTACCTAACAGGGTACACCATAGATGACTTTGAAGTCTTTGGAAACTCGTTAGGCTGACATGAACTTTGAAAATATGTTAACTGCGCTGTAAGCCAGAGTGCACAGTGCTATTATTATCTAATTTTAATTATTCTCTTAAAACTAGCACTTTTCTTTTTTATGGTGGTCCTCAGATAAGTTTTTAGAGTAAAGCCTCTGCATATCTTCCCATGTAGCCTATACATTCATAGTTTCTTTAAGCTGAAGAAATATTTACTATATATCTAGAAAATTCAATTTATATCTGAACACAGGGATTTTACAGAAAAATTACTTTTCTATAGTTTTTCAGATGACTGTATTACACCCAGGATTCAATAGTCTGTATTGCCCTCAGAAGACAACAAACGCTGTGATGCAATGTCTATCCCTCTAGCTCACCTTTTCCCTGGGACTCTGTGCGCCTCCCTCTGATCCCTCAGCTGGTAGAAATGATCTTGGTATCTACATCACCAGTCTCATTTTATAAATGTCAGGAGAGGGAAGGCTTTGTCATTTTTTAGCCTCAATTTTGATCTAGATTTCCAGGAGGAGGTAAAATGCGATGGCGTGGGACCAGCCATAGGGGATTGCTGATCCTCTGCAGCTTAAAAAGAAGTAGCAATGACAGAAGTGTTCACTGACTGGTGCAAACTATTTCTTCAGATATGAACTTGTGAGGGGGAACTGGGAGGGACAGGGCTGTAGTTGCCTCTTGGAGCTGATCAAGGAGAAACAGAGAGGGAACGACAGGAGCTGCTCTCGTCTGGGGCTGTTGTATCTGCTGGCCTTCAGCAGATAATCTGGTGGAAATAGTACAGCATTCATAAGGTTTGCTCTTTCCTAAACCATTTGAGCCTCTTTTTTTTTTAGCCTCTGAGATACAAAGACACAAATCCCATGCAAAGCCTGCCTGTCTCTGTGTGCAAGTGCTAACTTGTCGTTGCTCCTATAAATGCATGCTGTAGCTCCTCAAACTCACCACCTTCTCTTGAGG
This sequence comes from Apaloderma vittatum, assembly GCF_000703405.1. Lineage (NCBI taxonomy): Eukaryota > Metazoa > Chordata > Aves > Trogoniformes > Trogonidae > Apaloderma > Apaloderma vittatum. The sequence goes on from NW_009702012.1 coordinate 92,548, forward strand.
GCTTTCTATTTAAATGATCAAGATGTCCTGCCTGAGAGCTGTGAGTATCCTAAGGGCCAGCAGCAATGGGCTTGTGGGCCTCTGCTTCCATGAAGGACTGAGAGACAGAGATGATGGAACTTATACTGCTTAAATTCATGTATGTAAATTAGTCACCTAAGTCTCAGCTGCTTTTCTGGGCATCCTTTAAAGTCATTACAAGTCCAGTTCTGGTGTCCCCATCATAAGAGGGACATGGATCTGTTGGAGCGTGTTCAGAGGAGGCCACAAAGATGATCCAGGGGCTGGAGCACCTCTGCTATGAGGACAGGCTGAGGGAGCTGGGATGGTTCAATCTCGAAAAGACTTCGGGGGACCTAATAGCTGCCTTACAATACCTGAAGGGAACCTACAGAAAGGCTAGGGAAGGACTTTTTACAAGAGTGTCCACCTATAGGACAAAGGGAAATGGGTTTAAGTTGAAGGAGAGTAGATTTAGAATGGATTTTAGGAAGAAATTCTTCAGTACGAGGGTGGCAAGACTCTGGAATAAATTGCCCAGAGAAGTTGTGGCTGGGCCCTCCCTGACGGGGTTCAAGGCCAAGTTGGACGGAGCCTTGAGTAGCCTGATCTAGTTGAGAGGCGTCTCTGCCCATGACAGGGAGTTTGGACTAGATGATCTCTAAGGTCCCTTCCAGCCTAGGCCATTCTATGATTCTATGAAAATAGAAAGTTGCAAGAAACTTTTCTTCTTATCAAATTTTCACACTTCTCGTTTAATGGGAAAAATGCTCCCTCAGAGTGCTCCTCTGGCACTACAGGTGGCAGAGAGAACCTAAATCTAACTTTTACAGATTGAAATTTAGGTGAAGCTGATTGCACCTGGAATCCGTGCCTGACACGTCCTGGCGAGGCACAGCAAAGCTGAAAGCCAGTGAGCAGGGACCTGAGAGGCAGCACAGCGGGCTGCAGGGTGCCCAGACATGGGGATATTGACCAGATCAGTGGCACCACCACAGATCCAACTAAATTTGCTTAAATTCACCGTCATATGCCAGTCACAGATCAAAGCAAATGCAGCTTCATGGAGACATTCACTGTCAATTGGTAAGGTCCACTGGAGCAAATCAGCCGAGTGTTTTAGACGTTCCTCTGTGACAGTATTGATTATGGAGGTGTGCTTTCTGTGTGAGGAATTACCCAGGCTTCATTCTTGTAGCAACATGATGGTAGACTGAAGACACTTCCCTCTCTTGTAAGAAATCATGCTTTCTTGGATCACTTGAGGAATCTGGCAATAATGGCTTTGAACATTACACCTGTAAGGCTACTAAAGACAGAAAAAAAAAATTAAAAATATACAGGTTTTACTCTATGCAAGCCCTCTGAAAAGGGGCTACGTATCATGTATTTACTGAATGATTTTAGAGGAATTCTCCACTTCGGAAACTGTAGGAAAGCTGTAACTAGCAAGATACTCAAGTCGCACAGCAGTTAGCTCCATGAGAGGTGCCTTTTGTGGGGTTTAAAGGGAGTTTAGAGAGATTTGTATATTAGGAAATTTGAGCTGGGACGTGAAGAGAAACCTTTCAGTTACATGACAGATGCTCTGAGCACCACAATGAGTTGCTGAAACTCTTCAGTCACGACAGCGTGTTCGGTATCACTAAGAGAAACAAGGGATTTATCATGGGGGGGGAAAAACTCTAATAATAACTCATCCTGTCTGTCACTTCAGAATGATATATACTTGAATTGCTTCCTCCTCCACTGACTTGCAGCCACCTTCAGGGATGGGACAAGTGCAGCTGTTCAAACAGCATGCAGCAACCCTAAACCATGTGAGGAAGTGGAGAGGTTTATCATTGCTCTCCATCTGCAAGGAATTCTAGGAAGACAGTTGAAATTACTTTCCATCCCGACAATACTGTATCTCTTCTGACAAAAACATGCCAAGGTATCTTTAGTGTCCAAGCATATTTGACTTCTTTGTTTTATGACCACCAAAGCAGAGGCCCATCATTGCAGGTCTCATGGAAGAAGCAATATTTATTTTTCAGCTCAATTTTGGTAAATTGAGAACAAATGTTTTGACTGAGAAAGCATCATTTAATGAGAGTATTGGAAAAAACATGTTCTGAATTTAATTTTTTCCTAATCTAAAAACACAGAGAAGGTGAAAGTTTATGTGGAGATCTGGGCAAAACTCTTTTTGATTATGATCATTTATCACTCTCTTGTTGACTTTCTCTGCAACTTTTGTTTTTTAATCTCCTGAAAGAAGGTGGAATAATCATTCTCACGTGATTATTTTCAGGAAAATATTCCCACTTGGAAGATACCTTAGGAGTATTTCTCTAACCATGGAAAGAAGTTATTCTTCTAGCTGTGTTAAAGAGCCAGAACTACATTGAGAAGTGTAGAATAAAGGAGATCTACATGATTATACAGATTTAACATCGTACTGGAAACTTTTGCAATCAATTTACTTGGCGTTCAGACACTGGCCTTGGCTGGCAGGACTTCAGTGGCTTGCTGAGGGTGCAGGACCATCTCCAGAGTCCTCAAAGCATGAAGAAAATCACAAGCAGGGTGGCTTCTTGCTGTATCTGCATGGCCCAGACATGTTGTGCTGGTGTTATCTATTGTACATATTACACAAGTAAAGGATAGAATCCTACAAATGGACTTTGGATCTCTCACACAGGCTCCTGAACACCAAAGCAGAGCAACTGAAAGTGAAAAGCTATCTAAGGCTTCACCATCTTTACTTTTGGATAATGAAGCCTCCTTCTCTGGTTGACAGATCCGACATTGCTCCCGGTGTGGGTTTAAGCACCTGTAATGTCAAGGATTTACAAAAATTCAAGCAGTGGAGTATAGCCCAGGGCTCCAAAAAGCACAGATTAAACAGTATAATTAGGTATTTACTGAGATGTTTCTTTCTGCAAAATATATTGTCTGCTTCTCACACATATTTACATTTTCTGTTAGTGGAGGCAAAAAGTACTGTTGTAAGCCCTATTGAAATATTCAATCTACATTTTAAATGCTGGATTAGTAAAGCCAGAAATTCAAGTGTTTATTAGAAATGCAATGTTCCGACCTTGATGTGCAACCAGGACTTGTTTATTGCTAGCCATGTCCGTTGGACCTCACGTACTCTTCAGGGACGACCTACAGAAGACCAGACTGAAGTGCAGAAGAGCAGGGAAGGGCTTGGGTGACCAGCACATGGCTTTGCTGGTGACTTTGCTTCCTCCCTGAGCCTTTATCCTTCTTGTTTATCTGGAATGCAAGCTCTCTGGAGGAGGAACTCTTCCTCACTCAGTTGTACAAAGTAGTCCCAATGTAGATTGGAGTCTGTGGACAGTACTCTAATATATACATATATAACATTTTCAGAGGAATAACAATATATTTGGAAGTAGAAATTACCTGGAATTAGTCTTTGAGCTCCCGGCAATGAGAGCTGCTTACCAGTCTACCAAGAGTCAAAATGTCTTGTTAATCTTTTTTTCCCTTTCACCCTAATCTTGCCGCAGGGTTAAAATTTCAAGATATGATATTCCTAGTTGTATTGAGCCTTGCTTTCTGAGAGATGAAAATCTGAGTGCTCTTTCTTTGAAAGTGTTGCTTACAACAGGGAAAAAACCTCACAGGAAGTCGATCTACTCTTCTAGGTTAACTCCTCTTAATTCTTCTAATTCTTGAGGTCAGGAAATTATGTAATGCAAGCATAACATTGTTTAAGGGGAAACTTAGATTGAGCAAATATCTTTCCTGCTAGGATGGTCACGATAGAAGCTGCAAAGAGCTACAAAGTTCATCCCTTCACTCAGGGCTGTGCTTTCTTTCCTGGCCTGAGTGCTCTTCTCCTAAAAAACAGTTCACGTATAGCCTTACAAAAGGTGCTGAATCTGAAGTAGAAAGAAAATATCTGCTGCACAAATGTGCCATGTGATATCTAAAAATATTGCTAGTAGATATTTCTACAAAGAGCTGCAGACACGGTGGAAGTTATATGCAAAGGAACACAACTAGTGAAATAGAGGAGCATTTTCACTTCTGTCGCTAGGGGTACAAGAAGTAAATGACTGACTTTTAGCTCAAGTATCTGCCACTTCTATATATGACCACAAGTCAACAATGCGTCCTCATGGCCAAGAATGCCAATGGTGTCCTGGAGTGCATTAAGAAGAGTGTGGCCAGTAGGTTGAGGGAGGTCATCCTCACACTCTACTCTGCGCTGGTGAGGCCTCACCTGAAGTACTCTATCCAGTTCTGGGTTCCCCAGTTCAAGAATGACAGGGAACTGCTGGAGAGAGTCCAGCACAGAGCCACACAGGTCATGAGCGAACTGGAGCATCTGCCGTGTGAGGAAAGGCTGAGAGAGCTGGGTCTGTTTAGCTTGGAGAAGAGGAGGCAATTTCATCAATGCTAATAAATATCTCAAGGGTGGTCATCAGGAGGATAGGATCAGACTCTTTTCAGTGGAGTCTAGCAACAAGACGAGGGGAAATGGTCACAAGTTGGAAAACAGAAGGTTCAGCTTAAATATAAGGAAAGAGTTCTTGACTGTGAGGGTGACAGAGCCCTGGCACAGGCTGCCCAGAGAGGTTGTGGAGTCTCTGTCTCTGGAGGCTTTTAAAACCCACGTGGACATGTTCCTGTGTGACGTACTCTGGGTGATCCTGCTCTGGCAGGGGGGTTGGACTAGACGATCTCCAGAGGCCCCATCCAAACCTTAATGTTCTGTGATTCTGTGATGCTTAGGCTAGCACATTGTCTTCATTTTCTTTAGGGCTACTTTCAAGCAAACCTTTGAGGAGCAACGTAAGCACCAGAAGCCCAAAGGCTGAGCAGTTGTGGCACTGCTGGGGGTGTCCAGGCACTGCCCCTGCTGCTGCCTGGCTTGATACTTGGCCCCTCTGGAACAGCCACGGGATATTTGTCACTTGTGACTAACCCACCCCAGTTTCCCGCCTCTGTTCAATGTGTGCTGTTCTCTATCACTGCAGAATATATAAGTAAAGAGTAATTCAGTGTTATTGTGGCAGTCGAAAGACGCTAGAAAGGAAATCCAAGTTGTTTCAATTCTTTCTGTGCAATTTGCTCAGCTTCAGAAAGAAGAGAAACATGCAGCGACAAGTCTGACTGTGAATGGGTTTAGGGAGGGTGAATCTGTGGGTGTAACTATGTCATCGAGTGTACCCAAGTTCACAGGCCTATAAGCCTGAGAAAAAAGGGTAGAGAAACAGAAAGAGGCAAGAAGAGAGAAAAAACAGGAATAGAAAAGGAAAGACAGACAGACAAAGAAAGAATGACAAAGTTGAAAGAGAGAAAAAAACAGAGAGAAAGAGAGAAAGTGAGAGAGGAAGAGAGAAAGACAGAGAAGAAGAGAGGAAGAATGAAAGAGAGAAAAAGAAAGAAAGAAAGAAAGAAGGAAGGAAGGAAGGAAGGAAGGAAAGAAAGAAAGAAAGAAAGAAAGAAAGAAAGAAAGAAAGAAAGAAAGAAAGAAAGAAAGAAAAAGAAAGAAAGAAAGAAAGAAAGAAAGAAAGAAGGAAAGAAGGAAAGAAAGAAGGAAAGAAGGAAAGAAAGAAGGAAAGAAAGACTAAGAAGGGGAAAAGAAAGGACAGAAGAAGAAGGAAGAAGGGAGGGAAATTTATACATCTTTTTTATAAATTATGACTTTCCACATAGCTTGATTTTCCTCACTGAGTCAAAATATGAAATTTAACATTAAAAATATACTTAAGAAGTGAAACACAGCAAATACCTTAATGGTGGAAATATAACAACAGACAGCAGAAAATTAGATAGGTCAAGGGCAGGCAGACGAGCTCTGCACATTATCACCAAACAACACTTCATCCCTAAATATCGAGAGAAAATATCAAGCCGAATGAATATCTCTGAACAACTTTTGCTCTCAAACCATTCAACTCTGTATCTGACCTCTGCTGGCCATGTCTTTCTAGTCTCTTTATAGGGTCCATTTCCAGAATAGCACAAGGTGGCTTCCCAGGCATGGCTGGGGGCTAGTAGGTTGCATTTTGCATATGGCTATTTTGATTCCTATCTCAGTGGAAGAATTGAAGGGAGTTTTGAAGCAACTGAGGAACGCAAGCACAATTTCTAACTGTTTTCCAAACCTTGAGCAGACATCAGTGTTTTGAAAGACAGAATTTGTCGAACTGAGCTATACGAGCAGTCTCCTAGCAGATCCCCAGGCCTGGGTTTCACTCGCATGCCTGGGAACTCCCTGGGTCAGGTTTCCCACGGGCTCACACACCTCACTGCCACCCGCCACCCGGACAGCTATGGCTGCACTGACAGGGAAAAAAAACAGCCTTTGCTTATAGAATACTTTGTGGCCAGACTATTATTAACAGATTTTCATGTTCACATTCTTGCTGTGTTTATATAAAACAGAATTGGCTTTGCTTGCTTGATTTAAACTTTTAGGAAGTGCAGAGAGAGCATGCCTGCTGGACTGGCCGTCAAAGAAGGACGAGTTCTCCTCTTCGACTGCAAAACTGCATCTGAAATGCATATGACGTGTAGTCGGTTAGTTTAATACATCACTGAGAAGCATTCACAGACTGGATGTGCCCAGAGACCTGGGACAGCACAAATAAACCACAATGAGATGCATATTGCAAAGGTACAAGTCCCCACAAACACCTCAACCTCGTACTTAGCCCTCATGGAGAGCCATCATCTCATGGCTTGGGAAAGTGTCACCTCATGGCTTGGGAAAATGTCACTCCTCCCCAGCACTGCAAGGCACATCCCGTCTCTTCGAAAATGATATATAATTTCATGTGAGCATCTGACAATGGCAGCTGTGTGAACACTAATCACAGGTAGTCTCTAAAAGTAGTTTCAGACACAAATTGCAGCATTCCTCAGAATTACCAAGTCCTATTTTAACAGCTGAGTTTGTGAGGTCCTGAGCCGTAATATTAAGTGTATTGCACACAGGAATCAACAGCTTCACATGAACTTAAATGTACTTTCTTCTTTCAAGCATAAATATGCATTACAGTTGAGTTTACACTGTAATTCTTGGGTAGCCACAAAACCCTGTAGACTTTTAGATGCTTGTCCTCTGTTAATGAGACCACAGGACTGATTTCTTGGTGTATGACATCAATGCAACCTCATATTTACATGGAGAAAATCACCAGCAGAAAGTCCCAGCGCAAGCCAAATCCTGAATCCTTTCCTGAGCAAAAGCTCTCATCAAAATCAGTAGGACCACAGATGTGAGGATCACTCACATAAAGGTTTCAGGGCCATTCTTCCAATCTACATATCTAAAAAAATACCTGTTAAAATGCGTCAGATCAGTTTGCTTTGTGTCTTTTCTTGCCAGCATGAAAAATGCCTTGATGATTGCACAATAACAGTCCTTCAGAGAACAGCTCTGATTTGACTTAAAAAACTTCGTAATGCTGGCTTTACCACACAGACTACACTTGCCTTTGGGATGAATGAGATACTTTCTGCCTATCAAGCTGAAATCCATGCAGCAGTTCTCAGATTTTAATGAGCATAAAATCTTTGTTGGAAAGACAGGTTAGACTTGATCTATTTTTTTTTTTTTAAGATGAGAAAATACTGTCAGTAGCAGTGGGAAAGAGGCGACGTGTTACAGCACTTACAAGATCTTGTGTATGAAAAAAGGGATTAGAGCAGCATGGATTTCACCTTTTGTATACCTGGAAAAATTAGTTACAGGTTCATATTGGTGAACAAATGAGCTCATCCCACTCCTATCAACATTAAAGGGAATTTGCCATTCATTTTCTAAGGAAGATTTCTTATTTATTTTCTTTATTCCATGTCCAAGAATCTTACCTGAGAAGCTCAGGGATTTAACTTTGCAACACACCAGGACATTACAGCATAGAAAGTGCAGAAGAAATAATTTTAAAGATGTATCTTAGTATAGGCACTCCTATGGGAACAAAGAATGGAGCCTATTGTGTAGATAGCAGGCAGCCATGGAAATCAAGGACCGCAGACTGAATTTAAGGGCGGCAACATGATCGCCTAGTGTAAAGCAAAAGGGAATAATGTGATTCATGGATGTATGAACAAGGAAGTAGTGAGTAGGAGTGGGGAGCTGATCTTATCTCTCCCCACTGCTCTGGTAAGACTAATGTTGGCACAGTGTAAAAAGTTTTGGTGCCCGTATTTTAAATGGGAAAAATTGGATATGGGTGAGAGAGAGGATGATAGAAAATGTCTCTCTCTAGTGAAAGCCTGGAAGGGATCTCTCTGCTTACCTTATGAAAAAGATGGAGACATGACTTGACTAAAGTGTACAAGTACCACCACAACAGGATAATACTGTATGCAAAAGATCTCCTTCATCTAGTGGAGAAAGGATAGCAGGAGTCAACGGCTAGAAGCTGAAGCCAAACAAATCCATACAAAGGAACCCAGGCATGCATTATTAATAGTAAGAGCAATTAATCCTGGGAACTACTTACCAAAAGTAAGGTTGGATTCTCTGTCTCTTGATGTTTTCAGATCAAGATTGGATGTCTTCCTAGTAGAGATGCCCTAGGCAAACCCCTATGAAAGGGAAGCAAGGTGAGACATAATAGTCCACGATATACCATCAGACCAGTTGACTGGATGATCCTGTTACCACTCACTGGCTCTCTCCCTGCTAGTAAAGTGTCAGAATCCAGGCCCAGACTGTGGAATGTGATTGTCTACACTATTAAATTGTTAGGATAGTCCCTCATGTGCTGTCGGCCTGGGTCAGCTAGCCCTCTCCCAGATACACGTAGTACAGTTCAGGAATGAGCATGGTCCAGGGTTATTTGGACATGGACACCCTGTTTTAGGGAGGAAAGGAATGTAATGGTCGTATGTGCTGACGAAACCACCTTTTGGTAGGCAAAATCCATTTTTGTCTGCATTGCTTGGAAAGGCTGCACAAGGTTCAATGCCAAGCAAGAGAAACGCCTGTGAATCAGATATTCCAGAGCTGCCTCCGAGTAGGTGGAATGATGTTGACACCCTCACAGCTTTGATGAGCCCTAAAAGGGAAAAAGGAAGAATGTTTGAATATTCAGAAAGGATAATTGTTTCCTGCAGTAACTGACATTCCATAGGAGTAGTGTATTCGTGTCAGTCATGTCCATACTAGATAGAGACATTGAAGCAGCGCTTCCCACACGGCCCTCGCAATTAGGCAACACAGAGGCTGGTAACTGGGATCTTTTAAATGTCAACATAGCTTCCTATTCCAGTGCTCACTCAGTGCTCATTAGCAGCACCGAGTTAGTTAATGTGCTTTGTTGCTGACGGTGATGATGTACAGGGACCCAACTGCTACCCCTCAACGTCTGCTGTAATAGGAAAACAAGCAGTGCAAGCTCATTATGAGATTTAGGATCTCATCTCAGGGATCCCAGAAGGATGCTCTTCACTGTTTCCAAATGCTAGGAGCATTTCTTGCTTCCTGAAGGTTAAACAAATACTAACCCTTTAGGCTTTTTATAGAAGAAAAAATACCATATATTCTGACTAAAGCCTTAGCAGGCTCTAAACAATTTCTATAATGAAATTACATCTACAGTGCATGTTTTACAGCACTGTTGAATCTGGCAACATGGTAAATATTGTATAGTTCAGAAAGACAGTTAAGCAGTAGATGCTGGGCTACCATGGTGCCCATCAGATGTCCCTAATGCATAGTTTTGGTCTATTGGGAGACATGAGTCAAAAAATTGGCAGTATAGCAAGCCTCTATGTAAAGACTTCCAGCCTTCATCTCCATCCATAAATCAAACAATACAGAACCCTCAAGAGAATATTAAATATTACCATCCTTTCTTCTAGTTGAAGAAATCAAGACAGAAAGGCTAGGTGATTTGGGGTCATAAGACATCCAAAGAGAACTGAAGGGCAGGTCTCTGCTGCAGGTCGCTGTGCAGAGACACCAGCAGCTTTATGAATGCCATGTACCTCCAAAACAGATATTTTCCTCCATGCTGAGTACGACAGTGCCAGGAATAACTTAGCAGACAGTACCTGAATGAAGGAGTTTAGCATTAGTTCATACATCTCCACAAAACACTCAAGCCAGCCTCGTGCTCTGTGTGTATTGAAAGACTCTTTC